>NW_026867491.1:102804-282281 GCF_020745735.1 Hemiscyllium ocellatum
AACCCCTCCAAGCAATATGATTTAAATATGTGGAGTTGGATAAAGTATCCCAATCAAGTTCAACATGAATGCGCAGTTGAAGAAGTCAGAAGTCACACAACACCAGGTTACAGTCCAACAGGTTTATTTAAAATCCCAAGCTTTCGAGCATTGCTCCTTCATCAATGCTGCTCCTTTATCACTTCACCTGATGAAGGAACAGTGCTCCGAAAGCTCGTGGGTTTAATCAATCTACTGGATTCTCACCTGGTGTTGTGTGACTTCTGACCTGTCCACCCGATCCAACAACAGCACCTCTGCATCAGAGTTGGTGAATGAGATCAGATTTTATTCAGTGATGTTCATCTGGACGTCCTTGTGCCTGAAACATTGATTCTCCTGCTCCTTGGATGCTGCCTGACCTGCTGTGCTTTTCCAGCACCATACTCTCAACTCCAATCTCCGCATTTGCAGTCCTCACTTTCTCCTGGTTCATGTGGAAACTCAACACTGTCAGAGTGACAAAGGGACACAAGTCATAGAATATTATTACACAGAGACAGGCCCTTCAGCAAAACTGGTCCATGCTGACCAAAATGTTTGTAAACACTAACCCCTTTCCCTGCACTTAGCCCATATCTTCTAAAGCTTTCCTACACATGTATTTGTCTAAATGTCTTTTCAATGTTGTTAATGTACCTATGTCAACTACTTTCACTGGTAGCTGTTTCCCCAGGCGAACTACACTCTGTAAATATTTTGCCCCTCATCTTTTTTTCCATCTTTTCCTCTCATCATAAAAATGAGTCCTTGGTCTTGAAATCCCCCACCCTAGGGAAGAGACAGCTATCATTAACACAACTCCACCCCTCATGGTTTAAAAATATTGCCTCTCAACCTCCTCTGCTCCACTGGAAAAACATCCCAGCCTATCCAGCCTAAATTCTAATTTGATAATAATGGCAGTGATGATTTTGGCTGTGTGTGTGTCAAGGGTCTCTCATTTCTAAGCCAATGCTATGCCTCTTAAGTTCACCTCATCTTAAAACGAATGGCACCCCATTCATTTAAAACGTCCATGTTTCTGTGCAAAGTCAGTCCTGGTCAGGAAATAGGCAGCGGTGTCTTTTGTTCCGTAGACTGCTCTGTTTTGAGATGTATGAGTAAATCTTCAGAACAAAAGATTAATGCAGCCTTTATTCATGTCTCATTATTAAAAACACTTTCTCCATTTACAGATGTGATTGAGAAGCTTCCCCCAATGAATCTTTGACTGATGACAGCATTTGTCAGGCTTTTGAAAGTCACTGTAGCTCTGTCACAGCACAGGGGAGGGCTCTTTCAGACAGAACGCGTCATGCAGAAAATTCTCCCACATTAGTTGAGCAAAGTTGATGTCTTTTTAAGACATTGTGAAACTTGAAAGGGTTCAGAAGAGGTTTGGAAGGATGTTGCCAGGGCTGCAAGGTTTGAGCTACAGGGAGAGGCTGAATATGCTGGTACTATTTTCCCGGAAGCTTCAGAGTCAGCCAGAAACATCTGTTGAATCAGGAAAATCTCTTCCTGCAGCAGCTTTGGACAGACTACTCACTAAAACCCGAACCAAATCCAGGGGGAAAAATATGGGACAACTGCCCTTTCATTGTAGAAGTGTTTTAGATTTATACAGTTTGTTAGTAGTTTCGTCCATTTGTTCGAGAGTTGTTTAAATAAATTGCTGATTGTTGATTTTAAAGTGTCAGGGATTTACTACCTACAGCAGGTTACACCATTTATCACAGCGACTTTACAGATTAAAGGGTAGGGTCATGTCTTGTGTTGTTGTGTGGAATCTGTGACAGCTGCAACAATTCATCCCAACTCCTGTACTCATTGCTCTGACTGATGAAAGCAACATGCCGAAAGTCTTCTTCACCACCCTGTCTACCCCTGACTCCACTTTCTAGGAGCTATGAACCTGTACCCATACATCTCTTGGTTTGAAATACTGCAGATGAAACAGATTTGGTGCTTTTCGGTACGTGTTGTTATTTGGTGCTTATCTCGACTAATTTTATACTGAATGCATGACTGATGAAGGCCAGTGTGCCAAAAAATTTCTACCTGTGACTCCACTTTCAGAGAACTGTGAACCTCTACTCCAAGATCCTTCTGTTCCACTACACTCCTTAAGGTCCTACCATTCACCATGAAATTCCTACCTTGATTTGACTATACAAAATGTAAGACCTCACACCTATCTATATTAAACTCCATTTGCCATTAACCTTAAACCTATGCCCTCTAATTTTGGATTCCCCCACCTAAGGGAAAAGACCTTGCCTATTTACCCTACCCATGACCCTCATGATTTTATAAACGTCTTTAAAGTCACTCCTCAGCCTCCAAAGCTCCAAGGAAAATAGCTCCTGTCTGTTCAGCCTCTTCCTGTAGCTCAAACCCTCCAGCCCTGGCAGCATCCTTGTAAATGTTTTCTGAACCCTTTCAAGTTTCATAACACCCTTCCTGTAGCAGAAAGCACAGAATTGCATGCAGTATTGCAACAATGATGGAACCTATGTCCTCTCTGAAGAGGATTTTAAAACAATATTTATAACTACAAGCAAATCAAGTTAGTTGTGCATGACTTTCCCATAGCAGTTTGTTTTGGCTGTCCTTCATTAACCTATGCTTTTTAATATACAAGAAAATATTTTGTGGGATGTGATTGTTGCTCGCATGTCCAACATTTGCTCTCATGACCTTTGGATCGAGCAATTGGCTACATGCTAGAAGGCCGTCGAGAGTCAACCACATTGTCGTAGGTCTGGAGTCACATGATGTGAGTGTGCACACACGTGTGTAGGGCTGTGAATTGTAGATTTCCCTCCCTAAAAGAACACTTTCACAATAATCAATAATGATTGGAGAAAAGCAACAGTTCTGGCAGCATCTATGAGGAGACGACAGTGTTACTGTTTTGAGTCCGGTGGCCCTTCAAAGCTTGGCTGAATTCAAAACATCAACTGTTTTCTTTCCACAGATGCTGCCAGACCTGCTGCGTTTCCCCAGCAATTGTACCAGTTGTTGCTGATCTCCAACATCTGCAATTCATTGTTTTCATCAATAACGTTTCCTGGTTGCCAGTACTGAGACAAACTCTCACTTCCAGATCTTTTTATTCATTGAAAATAAAGTCCACTAGTATCCATGATGGATTTTAATTTTTGTTCTCAGAAGACAGAGATCTCTGGGCTACTTAACCAGTATCACTAGATCACAATCTTCCCTTCACTGACAGTGACATTGACAACTGCTGAAAATATGTTGCTGGAAAGCACAGCAGGTCAGGCAGCATCCAAGGAGCAGGAGAATCGACGTTTCGGGCATGAGCCCTTCTTCAGGAATGCCTGAAACATCCATTTTCCTGCTCCTTTGATGCTGCCTGACCTGCTGTGCTTTCCAGCAACACATTTTCAGCTCTGATCTCCAGCATCTGCAGTCCTCACTTTCTCCTCAGTGACAATGACAATCTTGTCCTAAATATTTTTCTTTATTCATTCATGGAACGTGACACTTTGTCTCCCAACAAAAACCAAGTGCCAATTCAGAGGGCAGTTAAGAGTCAACTACATGACTTTGGATCAAGAGTGACACATTCACCAAACTAGGAAAGGACTGAAGATCTCCTTCCTTAAAAAAAAGGTCATTAGTGAACAAAATAGGTACTTATCAAGCGTCATAAGATCACCAAAGCAGCGATAAGCTTTATATTCCAGAAACATAAATTGATTTCAAATTGCATCGGGGCCATAGCAGCATCAATTTGAAACTCCAGATGATAAATCAAGTAACAATGCCCAAATGCCACCAACTCCCTACAATCTCTAGGCTTCCCAACACTGACTGGTCTGTAATTGCCAGTTGTATCCTTTTCCTCATTACTATTTACTATTCAGTTCAGCATTGAGTTGACTCTGCCATTTATTCAGATCACAATTATTCTGGTAAACATTTATTCCATGTCTTCCTGCCATTGTCCCATAATCCTCAATTCGCTTACTGATTTAAAAAAAAATCTATCTTAGCCTAGAATGCACATAACAACCCAGGCTCAACAGCCCTCTGTAGTATCAAGTTCCACAGATTTACTGCCCTCAGGAGAAATTCCTATCTGTCCTAAACATGCAATCTCTTATTTGGAGGTAACTTCCTCTAGTCGTAGACTCACCCATTTTTCCATGTTTAGCCTGTCAAGTCTCCTCAGGCTCTTGTACGTGACAATAAGGTAACCTCTAATTATAACTTCTAATAAGCACAGGCCCAACCTATTCAGTTCTCGTAAGACATTCTTTCCATCTCTGAAATCATCATGGTCAACCTTCTCTGGACTGCCTCCAATGCCAATATATCTTTCCTCAGGTAAAGGGCCCTGAACTGTTCTCAGTATTCAATTGCGGCCTGACTAGTACCTTACCATAGGTTCACTATAACCTTCCTATATTTATACTCTATTGAAAAGGCCAACCTCCCATTTGCCTCCCTATTACTTACTGAAATTGGATGAAGAGATTCGTGGATGTGATTCCAAATCCCTCTATTCTAAAGTTTTCTCCATTTAATATTCAGTTCTTCACCTCCTGACAAACTGCATGACCTCATTTTCCCATCTGCCAAGCTTTCGTTCATTTGCTTAACCTGTCTATATCCCTCTCCAGATATCTAATGTCATCCTCACCACCTGCTTTCACATCAACTGTCTCTTCTGCAAACTTAGCAAAAGTACATTCACTTTACTTATCCAAGTAATTCGTATACATATTGTAAATAATGTTGGCCCCAGCGTTGATCCCTGTGGTACACCACAAGTTACAAGTTGCCATCCTGAACATGCCCCTTACCACAACTGTGGTCGTTAGCCAATCCTCCATCCATGCCAAATTCAGCTTCCAACGCCCTGGGTTCTTTGCTTACTATTTCATGAGATGCGAATATCACTGGCTGTGCCAACAACTCTTTCCAAACTGACCTTGAAAAGGTGGTCCTGAGCTGCCTCTTAAATTGCTTCACAAACATGGTGTGGTCTGCAACAATGTTCAGGAGTGAGTTCCAGCATTTTGGTCAATAACAAAGAAGCAATGCGATATATCTTGCAGTCGGAATCCTGTGTTCACACTTCTCTGTTCTTGGTGGTTGAGGTCATGACTTGGAAGGTGCTTTTGAAGAACCACCACTCATGCAATCAAGCCAGACTGACAGATTTTGGTCTCAAACTCTGCCATTTGATTTTCCTCATCAATCTACATTCTTTCCAGCCATGTTTCAGTCTCAAACTGCCACGCAATGCCTTCTGTTACGGCTTAAAGGTAAGAATACACAAGATAATCAATCATATTTTGGGTTGTATAAATCTTAGCCTGCCAGAATTATTTTCTTCGACTTGAATTAAACTGGGTGACAGCATGAAATGGTTTGTTGCTCAGACTTGAATCTTCATGCTCAAGGAGACAGTGCCAATAATATCATTAAACTCCTTTTTTTGTTAAAAAAGGACAAGCTCTTGATTTATTTTTACAACTTACTGGTATTCACACCTGCACCTTCAATGTCAAACTCAGACATCATAAACGAAATTACACCATTAATTTTGTTTTACAATAATCCAACAGATTAATTAATAATACAGTGAAATCCAAGGCTGATTAATGTGATATTAGATTTGACCGAAAATGTAAAATTGAGATGAGAGATAACAAATGGGGGAAGGGCAGAAGGTAAGAAATGCAGCATCATAGAAGGTGTTCCTCCAGGGAGTGTATTTTACCAACTACAACTGCTCAATATAAACAAACACTCTGACATGATCCTCCGGTTTTAATGTAAACCATACCCCCATACAGTAGGTACCATTTAAATAAGTTAATAGATACAAGCCTTGAGTAAATCCAGCCTCCAGCCGGACCCCCCGCTTCTTGGAGCTCGGACCTTCCTCCAGCTCCGGGGGGTTGTTGAGCTCCTGGGCTCCGGCCGCCGCCGAAGAAGCCGCGGGCGCCGGCTCTCTCTCCTCCACCGCCGACAGTTTTAATTTGCTTTCCCGTTCACCCGGTAACCGTTACCTCTTGTTTGAAAAGTTCCGACTTTAATGTGAAATGTGTTTTAAAGGTATTTTCTGAGGTAAACGATGCCTGTCTGCCCCCCTCCCTCCGTCAGAAACCGCAGCCTCGCGCCGCCATCTTTGTTTATCTTCTTCATTCCGTCTCCACCTTCTGTGACGCGCGTCATCCACGCCTCCTCCGATCAGATCGCATCTTACTCCACCTGACCAATAGCGGCCGCGTTTGCGTGTCGTGTTGTCCCACCCTCTGCAATCTCTCTCTCCGATTGGTCGGTACGGACCACAAGCTTTGGGATTGGTGGGGAATGTCACAATCGGGTCCGTGTATCCGCCCTTTTCATTCCCGTTCATTCATTCAACAGCAGCTGACCCAATTTACTGCAACGGGCTCTGGGGCTATAGCGGTAGTGTCACATATTCAGGGGGAGGATGTGATTTTTAACGATTTCAACTGTGGCATCTCCACATCCATTCATTCAACCGAAGAGGACTCAATTTAGTGTAATGGGCTCTGAAGGTATAATATTTGTATCCCATGTTGAGAAGAAACCTCTCCCCATTCATTCAATAGAAGAGGACCTATTTGCTGCAGAGGGTTTTATTTTATGGCGCAGTGGTAGTGTCCCAATCTTCGAGCCCTGAAATCTCACTGCTCTGAGGATACGTAATAAGAAATTTTTTAGTCATACGTCACATGACATCATGTTATAGTCCAGCAGGTTGTTTGGAAGATCTTACAGAAATATATCATGAAAGAAATAGAAATAGGATGCTGCACTGGTAGGTGAGACTATGATATGACCGCGTGGCCTCAAGATTAGAGGTAGCAGGTTTAAAACTGAACTGAGAAGAAACTTCGTCACCCAGAGGGTTGTTCATCTATGGAATTCCTTACCCAGGGAAGGATTTGACATTACTTCAGCAATCACTAGAAGCAGTAGATACGTTTTTGAAAAAAATGAAAGAATTAAGGGATATGGTGAAAACGCAGGTAAGTGGAGTATAGTCCACGAAAAGATTAGTCATGATTTTATTGAGTGGTGAAGCAGACTCGAAGGGCCGGAAGTGAGTTGCTGGTTAAAGCACAGCAGGTCAGGCAGCATCCAAGGAATAGGAAATTCGACGTTTCGGGCATAAGCCCTTCATGCCCGAAACGTCGAATTTCCTATTCCTTGGATGCTGCCTGACCTGCTGAGCTTTAACCAGCAACACATTTTCAACTGTGATCTCCAGCATCTGCAGACCTCATTTTTTACTCGAAGGGCCGGAAGGCCGACTCTTGCTCCTAGTTCTATGTTGAAATCACAAGCTTTTGGAGTGTAGTCACTTCAGCAGATGAAGTCATGAAAAAAAACAAGTGCAGGAAAGAGAATTTAGATAAATGAAAGACAGAGCAGCTCAATGGTCAATTACTTACTCCCATTCGTAATTTTGATGATCTTACTACACAGCAAGTTGTGTGTTTTCCAAACATTAATTTTATTTCCATTGTTTAAAAATAAATATTTAAGATGAACAGTTTGTTTTTCCTCACTTGGACACATTGTGACCCACAACAATTTATATAGCACTGTGAATATCATAGGAACAATTCATAAACTAGATTTGTCACTGAGTCACTCAAGTAGATACTAGAAAGGAGAAAAAATCCCAACATGTGCAGGATGCTGACGAAAAATCAGCAACCTGAAATGGTAACAGGAGTGAGTGAACAGCCCCAATCAGGAAACTCATTCTGAAATCCACTACAGTACCTTGTACTATTCTTCACTGAACACTGCAATTGCTTTCCTTTTCAGTTTAATGATCCACCTCCACTTTGAATACCGTAATTGAATCTGACTCCAACACACTCTCTGGCAGACAGTTCCAGAGATCAAAGTATTTTCAATCATTAATGAAGTTAGTTTTGGATCCGTCCCAAAGACAATTCCGATGGACTTTTGCTTCCAAACATTTACACTAAGTTCTTGTTATGGACACATTTCCAACTTAGTAGGTTTATTCAAATTTTATAACATATTGGGATAGCACACTGCTATGCATTGCTACCTCACAGCATAAGGGACCCAAGTTCAATTCCAGCCTCAGGTAACTGTCTGTGTGGAGTTTGCATGTTTTCCCTGTCTGCACAGGTTTCCTTCCACAGTCCAAAGAGGGGCTTCGGTACATCTGTGTGGACCTCCTCCAGTTAACTGAGGGCAATGGGGCACTGTGAGGATCAGTAGATCAGACAATCAGTCAGCAAGTTCTCTCCGGGAGACTTGTCTCAAGAAAGGCAGCGGTTTCTTATCTCATCCATTCTCCTACCCTCCACAAACTCCACACAGACAGTTGCCCCAAGGGTGGAATTGATCCTTGGTTCCTGGTGCCATGAGGCAGCAGTGCTAATCACTGAGTCACCATGCCACCCCTGAGCCACCGTGGGGTTGCAGTCCAACGGAAAACAAATACAGTGCACCAACTCTCCCACTGCACCCACTGTCAGGAGAATCAGTCCTGGGGGGAACTCACAGCAGTGTTAGCTGTGGAATCTGACTGTTGTGAGCGCTGGTGCCCCTGTTGGTGCTTCCGCAAATTGCGGGAAAACGTAAACCTCTTCCCGCACTCAGGGCAGCTGAAGGGCCTCTCCCCGGTGTGGACTCGCTGGTGCTTCAGCAGAGCAGAGGAATCGCTGAAGGCCTTCCTGCACTCGGGGCAGCTGAATGGCCCCTCCCCTGTGTGGACCCGCTGGTGGGTCAGTAGTGTGGAGGAGCGGGTAAAGCCCTTCCCGCACTCTGGGCAGGAGAACGGCTTCTCTCCGGTGTGGACACGCTGGTGCCTAAGCAGGGCAGAGGAATTGCTGAAGGCCTTCCCGCACTCGGGACAACTGAATGGCCTCTCCCCCGTGTGGACCCGCCGGTGGGCCACGAGGTTAGAGGAAACAGCAAAACCCTTCCCGCACTCGGGGCAGGAGAACGGTCTCTCGCGGGTGTGGATCCGCTGGTGGGTCAGCAGGTTGGAGGGCTGGGTAAAGCACTTTCCGCACTGGAGGCAGGAGTACGGCCTCTCCCCAGTGTGGACTCGCTGGTGCCTCAGCAGGTGGGAAGACCTGCTGAAGGCCCTCCTGCACTCGGGGCAGGTAAAGGGCTTCTCACCCGTGTGGACTCGCAGATGGGTCAGCAGAGCGGAAGAGCGGGTGAAGCCCTTCCTGCACTCAGGGCACGAGAACGGCCTTTTCCCGATGTGGACCCACTGGTGCCTCAGCAGGGTAGAGGAATCACTGAAGGCCTTCCCGCACTCAGGGCAGCTGAATGGCCTCTCCCCTCTGTGGACCCGTTGGTGCTTCAGCAGGTCCGAGGATATGCTGAAGGCCTTCCCACACTCAGAGCAGGGGAAGGGCCTTTCCCCAGCGTGGACGCGCTGGTGGGCCACCAGGTGGGAGGAGTAGGTGAAGCCCTTCCCACACTCAGGGCAGGAGAATGGCTTCACCCCAGTGTGTACTCGGCGGTGGTCCAGCAGGCGGGAGGAGCAGGTAAAGCCTTTCCCGCACTCGGGGCAGGAGAATGGCCTCTCCCCGGTGTGACTTCGCCGATGAATCTCCAGGACAGATGGGGCATGGAAGCCTCTCCCGCAGTCGCAACACTTCCACGGTTTCTCCACAGTGTGGGATTCCTCTGGTTTCACCATGGCCGCAGCTACATCCCCATGTATGGCCCCTGCCCACAGTAAATTCCTCTTTCCTGGCCGTATAACTGTTTCAGGCTTTACACACAGTGTGCTGTAACAGTAGAGACTCTCATTCAGTCCCGCTGATGCTGAAAATGGTCTGAAACAGGAACCAAAATGTTTTGCTCCTTCTCACAGAATCATAGTTGAAAATCGTTGAGGTCCTGATGGATTGAGTGACTGTCAGACATTGATGTGAAAGTGGGGACTGCAGATGCTGGAGAGGAGTTGAAAAGTGCGGTTCTGGAACAGCACAGCAGGTCAGGCAGCATCCAAACAGCAGGAGAATCGACAATTCAGGCATAGGCCCTTCATCTGTTGATTTTTAAACTTCAGTCTTCAGATACTCTGGAAAAAGAGATTACAAAAGTCATCACGGTCAGTCCAGGGTAGAAATTCAGAACAAGCTACTCCACTTTCTGCAGAACATTTATTTCTTTTGCTGTTCCACAAAATTGAAAGCATCCCACTCTCTCTCTCTCTCTCTCTTCCTCTATTCTCACTCCGCTCAAACTAATTCTCCTGAAGTTGCTGATTCCGGATCTTACAGGGACATAAAAAGCAAAAACGTCAGGACTGACATCTGCGAATTTTGGATAACACCACGTGAAAGTTAATACCTTTCAGGATATTGCTGAGAGTGAGCAAGTCTGATTTTGGGAAGCAAAAGAAGTGCAAATTCAGGTTGAACCTGCAATACAGCTTCTTGATAAAAAAAGACAGACATGAATTGGTTATCGTCCCTGTGGTGGGTGGTGGTGGTATGTGGTGGGTGGAATGAGACATCAAGACATTGACACAGACAACCCGCGAGAAACTAAACATACGGACGTGGCAAATGGTAGTGGCAAGCCAGAGTCAGATTTACAGCACAGAACAGCCCCTTCGGGCCATCCAGATATCCTGGCCTCATCTAGTCCCATTTGCCAGCACTTACCCATATCCCTTTAAACCTTTCCTATTCAAATACCTATCCAGATGCCTTTTAAATGTCATAGCTGTATCAACATCCACCACTTCCTCTGGCAGCTCATTCCTTCCACACACCACTCTCTGCATGAAAAGGTTACTCCTTAGGACCCTTTCAAATCTTGCCCTCCTCCACTCTAAACCTTTTGCCCTTTGGTTCTGGACTCTCTCACCCAGGGAAATGTCCTTGTCTATTTACCCTATCCATGCCTCTCATGATTTTATTAGTGACTCTCAGTCACTCCTCAGCCTCTGGTGCACAAGGAAAAACAGCCCAGCCCATTCAGCTCAAACCCTGACAACATCGTTTTAAATGTGTTCTGAACCCTTTCAAGTTTCACAACATCATTCTGATAGGAGCGAGACCAGAATTACACACAATATTCCAAGTGGTCTACCCAATGTCCTATCAGCCACAACATAACTTCCCAACTCTTATCCTCAGTCAGAGGATTGGGAAAGTTTTCAAAACCCACAAAAGACAACCAGGAAAGAATGCAGGGACAAACCAAATTTGAGGGTCAGCTTGGAAGCATCAATGAGAAATTGGCGCACTGGGTTTATTGCTACCCATTCTTCTCGAGTACGTATACGTATTTCTCTTCTGTCCATCGCAGTTCCTCTGTGCTGCAATGTATGGTGGCTTGTTGAATTAATCTCCTGATGCAGCTTTGTTTGTGGGTGTTGGGATGATTGCTTCTGTAGTTAAGTATTTGGTCCGTGTGTATTGTTTCCTGTAGACGCTAGTTTGAAGTTCCCCTTAACTGTTCGCTCTACTGTGACATCTAGGAATGGCACTTTGTTGTTCTCCTCTTCAAACCAGGAGCCCCCCTCAGGCCCACAGTCTCACTACCTGGAACACCAGTATACAGACTAGTCAAAGAACTCCACTGAAGACAAAAACACTGAGTAGAAGATTCACGCCACTCCATTCACTCCACCCAAGAATTCCTGAACACCAAATACACAAGGTAGAAGAGGATGAAATAATACTGTCCTTTGACATCCAGCCCTGTTCACATCCATGAACATCAACGTGGCCAAAGAAACACTGACTACACTACGAGAAAAACCAAAGACAAACACCAAACAGCACCAACTTCATCTGCAAAAAGATAACACTGTCAAGCTTGTGGACCCATATCTTATCACCTACTTCACATTCAATAACAAGCCAAACAAACAAATCAACTGAACACCCATGAGACCACCAATATCAAGGTTCCTAGCAGAAGCAATAATGCAGAGACTTGAACAAACAGTCCTCCCAACACTCCAACCCAAATTTTGGGTCCGCCACAGTGATGACACCTTTGTCATCACATAATGAAACAGATTAGAGGAAACCTACAACACCATCAACAATATCCTTACTGGCATAAAATTCACAAAAGAGAACAACAAAGTGCCATTCCTAGATGTCAGGAGAGCGAATAGTCAATAGGGAACTTCAGACTAACGTCTACAGGAAAACAACATACACAGCCCCTAGTACCTAATGCAGAAGCAAATCATCCCAAACAAATCTGCATCAGGACACTATTTCAACGAGCCACTACACATTGCACCACCCAGGAACTATGAAGAGCAGAAGATAAATACTTATACAGCATATTCAAGAAGAACGGGTACTCAATAAACCCTGTCCGCTGATTTCTCAACAAAGTCAAACAAGCAGACACATGCGCAGAAACACTAGCCACATTACCTTACATCAAAGACATCTGTGAAATGGATGTCCAGACAACTCAAACCTCTCCACATCATGGTAGCCCACAAACCTACCAACACACTTAAGCAGCAGCTAATGAACCTGAAAAAAGACAAATGTTATTTACAAATTGCTGAAAATGTGTTGCTGGAAAAGTGCATCAGATCAGGCAGCATCCAAGAAGCAGGAGAGTCAACGTTATATTATAAAATGAAGAAAGCAGTTCAGTCAACTTCAATCTTCATCCGGTCACTTTTTAAAAAAGGTTTTGAGCACAGTTATAAAATAATCATGCAAGATTACCTAATTTGCAGCATTGCTTGAGACAGATTTAAAAGTACAAGTAGTTATGATCTCCATTCAGTAATATCTTGATTTGAACATAGTTTAAGTTAAGCAAAGGGTGTTGCGGAAATTGAAGACGTTGTGAAAATGTTACCAGGGAAAACATTGGATTAAAAAAAAATCTGGTTTGAGTTTCTTCTTTGGGTATAAACAGATACTGGATCCAAGTATCCTCCTAATTTTCTAAAACTATGCCCACAAAATAAACACAATGCAACCTCAATAAATCAGGCCCAATAGAAATTCAGAACCCACACTAATATATGGCAAGGAGGAAAGTTTTAGACTACAGGGCAATAAAGATGAGTTGGTCAGATGAGCAGAACATTGGCAGATGGAGTTCAATCCTGAAAAGATCGAGATGATACATTTCAGGAGGATCAACAGGCAAGGGAGTACATGATGAATCGCAAGAACTTAGAATGTACTGAAGATCAGAGAAAGGTATGTGTGTTCATAGATTCTTGAAGGCAACAGGACATGTGGATGATATGGTTAAGGCGGCATATGAAATACTTGCCCTTAAAAGTTAAGGCATTGAACATGACAGCCAGGAGATCATGATGGAACTGTACAAGGCATTAGTTGGGCCACAGCTGGAGTAGTGGATCTGGTCGTCACATTATTAGAAGAATGTGATGGCACTAGAAAGGGTGCAGAAGGGAATACTAACCCAGGGTGGTGCATGTTGGTGAGTTTCAGCTATGAGAATGATTAGATCGGCTGAGGGTATTTTCCTTAGAGCAGAGAAGGCTGGGTGAGGACCTGTTTGGAGTGTACAGATAAGACACTTAGGGTCTAGATAGGAAGAAACTTTTCCCCTTGGTGGATGGCTTCAGCAACTAGGGGGAGTAGATTTAAGGAAAGAGGTAGGACATTTTAATGGAATTTAAGGAAACATATCACCTAGAATGTGCTGGAGATGGATGAATTTACTTATGGGAAGAATTGGTTTGTTTGAAGGGATGGATATAATGAAATAAAACTAGTTCAGAAGATCATTATAATGTGCTAAAACAAAAGAACTGGAGGTAGACCTCCAATAGTGGAAACAATCTAAAGAAGTTTCATTGCCCCATCTGAGAAAAACAATTCTGCTAAACTTCTCAAACGAATCCGAACATCTGTCAGAACTTGTTTGTTTAAAATCAATTAAATCGATTCCAAGTATTTAGGAAAATGAGAATCATCTTTAATCCTGGCCCGAATGGGTGATAGGAAGCTTTTTCAATTTCATTGAAATGGAGCTGTCAGAGATATTGGCTCATTAGAACAGAACAGGGTTGTTTGAGCTTATTGAGCAGTTTGTAGACTCAAACAAGGATCCAGAAAACAATTTTCTGTGGCGCAGAAGCAAGAACAATTAACAAGGACTGATGTTGGTACTGTGTGTCCAAGTGTCTCAGTCTTGGAAGTTCTAGATAAGTTAAACTTCTGAAAAATTGAAGGTGTCAAAGGAAGATCAGGAAGGAATCAAGGATTTGGGGGGAAAGGCAGGAAAATGGAATTGAGGGTTATCAGATCAGACATGATCTCACTGAATAATGGAGCAGAATGGCCAATACTGCTATTTCTTGCGGTAAATCAATCTGGGGAGTTGATAAAAGCTTTTGTATGATTTTTCTTTGTAGTCAGCAACATTTTGTATTTGGAGGAAGTTGGCTTTTGAATTGGATCACAAATAACACTTGAGGTTCCACTGAGGGTTGTTTAGCAACTGAGGTTACATACCATCAAGTTAAATCAAAATAAGCAAAGTATATGGTAAAAGTGTAGGTGTGACTGCTGAAGGCCAAATAAAACATTTTCAGTCTCAAAAATGTCTTTACTCCATAATGTTTCGTTTTACATGCAACAACTCAAGCGACAACTCAAGCCAATCAAGGTGTCGTAGAGTAAAGTTAGGTCTCAGCAAGTCAGCTGACATGTCCGTACAATACTGTTGTAGTGCTCTTTAACCACAGGGTATATACTAGAGATTCAGTTATTTTTCACTTTCCCCAACTCCCCAAATTAGGTTGAGTTTTGTTATGGCATCCTGATGGGAAGCCCGATGTAATGTGCACAGATTCTGCTGCAGTAGTGTATCTGTTAAATTCCCAATGATTTCCATAAAAAAGAGTGAAAGGCAGTGGTTGCATGTGTTGACACCACAGGTATTATTTATATTGGCTTTGAGATAGGGAACAACCATCACCTCCCAAATTGTGTTTTGTTTGCACAGCAACTTTGAGTATGAAAAGCATTCTATTTTTAGACGGCCTAAATGCATACATAGTTTCTTATCAGCATACCTTAAAATCAACATTAAAAAGCACAAACAATTCATTTTCATTGTAAATTACATATTTTAAAATCAAATATTGCAAGACATACAAACACATCAAGAAGGCAAAATTTGTGAAGAAAGCACATCTTTTCTGACAGTTCAGACAGGGATAACTTTGTTCTTGTGGTGGTCAGTGGAGACTTACTCGATCAAATATTAACTACCAGTGCATTTCACATAGATGCTGTATAAATCAAGATCTTACTGATCACTATTGACAAAATTAAACCTATTGACCTGACTCTTTACAAAATAAGAACATATTTGAGTACATAACATTTTCCCATAAAACAGACATTTGCAGTAGTGCAGTTATGTGAAAAGAAACCAACGTTGTTAATTTAGTTTGTTGCTCCACTTCATAAATGTTGTTTTCATTTATTTTGCAACATCAACCCTTCCACTCTTTCTAAAGGTACATGACACTTAAATTTCTTTTTCTTTGCCAATTTTCTTTCATCGACAAAGGCAATCACTTCTTTGGCATTGGGTGGGGGAGCTCTGCCAGTTGACAATTTCTTGCTAAAATTGTTTCACTTGACATGAGTCTTGCCAATAAATGACAGCAACAGCAACAGCTAATACGGATGATAACATTTCAACAAAAGTATACCAAGGTACTTCACATTATGTATCACCCAAGTTGGAGAAATGTGAGGATCTCCTTCTCGGCCTTTCCCCTCAGCTGAGGTGTGGTGACCCTCAAGATAAACCACCACCAGCCATCTCTAATGAGAGAGAACAGTCCTCTGGGAAGACTGTGATGAATGTGTTTAAAGTTGAAAGACAGTTGAAATAGAAGGGAGCGGCACGGTGGCTCAGTGGTTAGCACTGCTGCCTCACAGCGCCAGAGACCCAGGTTCAATCTCATTCTGGGGCTACTGTCTGTGTGGCGTATGCACAATCTCCCCGTGTCTGTGTTGGTTTCCTCTGGGTGCTCCGGTTTCCTCCCACAATCCAAAGAAATTCAGGCTAAGTGAATTGACCATGCTAAAATTGCCCACAATGGTGCTTAAGTCGGGGTAATTGTAGAGGAATGGGCTTGGCTGGCATACTCTCTACAGGGTCAGTATGGGGTTGTTGGGCCGAAGGGCATATTTCCACACATAGGGATTCCAAGACTGTACTAAACACTACATCTAACAAACAGGTATAAAACTAGCCACAAGGATATATGAACATTAACTATCCACAAAAACACATGATGCACTATCACTAATATCTTTACAGACAGACAACGGAGGACACCATGTTGACTGGGACCATACATCCATCCAATGACAAGCCACCGTCCTATAAACCAACCAGAAACACACACAAGAATTCCTAGAAGCATGACATTCCAACTGGAAAGTTTTTGCTTTGGACCTCATCTACCATGCTCTGAGAAAAAGAATGTAAATGATATCACCCACCCTAAAAAACCAAAAGACATAAATAGAAAGCAGGACATAGTACCAGCGCTCCACTAGACTCACTAACGATGTTATCTAGTATGGTGATGAAACATTTGAAAATGACCTTCCAGCTCAGCGAGCCAACTTACATCCAGAATGAGAAAATTCTAGTTGACACAAAGGCTGCCACAAAGTTGGAATTCTCTCCCAGAAATGATAGCTGATGGTGCCCTCACCAAGAAGAATGCCCGCGCTCCCTGCCCCAAGACAACATGCGTCTTACCCTCACGAATATAGAGACCGGTTGCCCCCAGAGGTCCTTCCCCAAACAAAGTAAACACTGGGCCTGTGGAGCTTTTATTCGCGGCCTCAGGCCTCCCCTCGGAGTTTATAAACTCCCCAGTCTCCCTCCTCCTGCGGTTTCCAATCCTCCCCTGTCTCACTGTCTCCTCCCGGTAAAAACAATGACTGCAGACCCTGGAAACCAGAGCCTAGATTAGAATAGTGCTGGAAAAGCACAGCAGTTCAGGCAGCATCCAAGGAGCAGGAAAATTGACATTTCGGGCAAAAGCCCTTCATCAGAAATACAGGCAGAGATCCTGAAGGGTGAAGAGATAAATGAGAGTAGGGTGGGGGTGTGGAGAAAGTAGCATAGAGTACAATAGGTGAGTGGGGGTGGGAAGAAGGTGATAGGTATGGGGGGAGGGGTGGTGGAGTGGATGGGTGGAAAAGAAGATAGGCAGGTACGACAAGTCAGGGGACAGTGCTGAGCTGGAAGTTTAGAATGGGGTGAGGTGGGGTAATGGGAAATGAGGAAGCTGTTGAAGTCCACATTAATGCCCTGGGGTTGAAGTGTTCCGAGGCGGAAGATGAGGCGTTCTTCCTCCAGGCGTCTGGTGGGGAGGGAGCGGCGGCGAAGGAGGCCCAGGACCTCCATGTCCTCGGCAGAGTGCGAGAGGGAGTTCAAATGTTGGGCCACAGGGCGGTGTGGTTGATTGGTGTGGGTGTCCCAGAGATGTTCCCTAAAGCGCTCTGCTAGGAGGCGTCCAGTCTCCCCAATGTACAGGAGACCGCATCGGGAGCGATGGATACAATAAATGATATTGGTGGATGTGCAGGAAAAGCTTTGATGGGTGTGGAAGGCTCCTTTAGGGCCTTGGATGGAGGTGAGGAAGGAGGTGTGGGCGCAGGTTTTGCAATTCCTGCGGTGGCAGGGGAAGGTGCCAGGATGGGAGGGTGGGTTGTAGGGGGGCATGAACCTGACCAGGGAGTCACAGAGGGAACGGTCTTTGCGGAAGGTGGAAAGGGATGGGGAGGGAAATATATCCCTCGTGTGGGGTGCGTTTGAAGGTGGCAGAAATGTCAGCAGATGATTTGGTTTATGCGAAGGTTGGTAGGAGGGAAGGTGAGCACCAGGGGCGTTCTGCCCTTGTTACGGTTGGAGGGGTGGGCTCTGAGGGCGGCGGTGTGGGATGTGGAAAAGATGCTTTGGAGGGCATCTTTAACCACGTGGGAAGGGAAATTGCGGTATCTGTAGAAGGAGGCCATCTGGTGTGTTCTGTGGTGGAACTGGCCCTCCTGGGAACAGATACGGCAGAGGCAAAGGAATTGGGAATACGGGATGGCATTTTTGCAGGAGGTAGGGTGGGAAGAGATGTAATCCAGGTAGCTGTGGAAGTCTGTGGGTTTATAAAATACCAGTGTCAAGTCGGTCATTATTAATGGAGATGGAGAGGTCCAGGAAGGGGAGGGAGGTGTCAGATGGTCCAGGGAAATTTAAGGTCAGGGTGGAATGTGTTGGTGAAGTTGATGAATTGCTCAACTTCCTCGCGGGAGCACGAGGTGGTGCCAATGCAGTCATGAATGTAACAGAGGAAGAGGTGGGGAGTGGTAGAAGGTGGACTGTTTTACGTAGCCAACAAAGAGACAGGCATAACTGGGGGCTATACGGGTGCCCATGGCTGTCCCTTTGGTCTGGAGGAGGTGGGAGGATTCGAAGGAGAAATTGTTAAGGGTGAGGACCAGTTTGGCCAGACGAATGAGTGTGTCGGTGGAAGGATACTGTTGGGGACCTCGGGAGAGGAAGAAACAGAGGGCTTGGAGGCCCTGGCCATGGCGGATGGAGGTGTAGAGGGATTGGATATCCATGGTGAAAATGAGACGTTGGGGTTTGGGGAAACGGAAGTCTTGGAGGAGGTGGAGGGTGTGGGTGGTGTCCTGAACGTATGTGGGGAGTTCCTGGACTGGGGGGATAGGACAGTGTCGAAGTAGGTACTCACTGTCCCCTCTCCCCGGGCGCTCAGGCCTGGCGACGTCTCCGAAACCTGTTTCTGTTCTGAAAGAGCATCACTGGACACGTAACGTTTCCTCGGATTCCCTTGACACATGCAGCCAGGGCTGCTCAACTTTTCCAGCGGTTTCTGTTCTTGTTCCTTAAGCCGCCGGCGTCATTCCTCTCCCACACTCAGTAACACTGTCTTTGTCCCACTACATGACCTACACTGCACATGCGCCAACACAAGGGGCTGGGTGACCAGACCGTGACGTCACTCCGCGTGGAGTGGGCGCGGTTAGACGAGGCATCCAACCAATCGGAGGCAATGGGGGCGGGGCGAATGTGTTCCCTGCTCCCCTCGCCAGCCACCTGAAAGGTGGGGTTTTCTTTATTAAAAAAATGTCTTTTCCGAAATGTTATTCCAGACCTCGAAAGATGAAACATTGGAAAACTTGCAAACATAAACGAAGGGATACTAAAAAAAACGAATAAAGGTAAATTACGAAAGAAACCTAGCGCAAAATATCAAAAAGAATAGCAAAAGCTTGTGTTGGCATGCTGAAGGGAACAGAGTTACTCAAGCCCCTTGGAAGATGAAACCGGTGAGTTATAGGAGGAACACTGAAATGGCAGAGATGCTAAGTCAATCCTTTTCCTCAGTTTTCAAGCTGGAGGACAACAGTACCATTCCTATTGGAATGGGCAAGTCAGAGATTATAGAAAGGATAGAACTTAAACAATAACATTGAGAAAGAAAAGTTACACAGCAAACCATTAGGATTGAGGGCAGACAAGTCCCCTGGGCCTGACGGCATACATGCCAGGGTACTATATAGACTTCAGTAAGGCGTTTGACAAGATTCCCCAAGGGGGACAAGTTCGCAAGGTTAGATATCATCGAATACAGCGAGAACTAGTAATTTGGATACAGTACCAGCTCACAGGTAGGAAGACAGAGGGTGGTGGTGGAGAGTTGCTTTTCAGACTGGAGGCCTGTGACCAGCAGTATACCACAAGGATGGGTGCTAGGTCCACCACATTTCATCATTTATATAAATATTCCTGTCAGGGCGAAAGGGAAGGCTGGTAGGTATAGGGAATGCTAGATAAGTAAAGTAAAGAAATTGAGGGTCTGGTTAAGAAAAAGAAGGAAGCATATGTCAGGTATAGACAGGATAGATCGAGTGAATCATTAGAAGAGTTGAAAGAAAGTAGGAGGATACTTAAGAGGGAAATCAGGAGGGCAAAAAGGGGACATGAAATAGCTTTGGCAAATAGAATTAAGGAGAATCCAAATGGCTTTTACAAATATGTTGAAGACAAAAGGGTAACTAGGGAGAGAATCGGGCCCCTCAAAGATCAGCAGGTCAAGCAGCAGGAGAATCGACGTTTCGGGCATAAGCCCTTCTCCAGGAATCGGGCTTATGCCCGAAACGTCGATTCTCCTGCTCCTTGGATGCTGCTTGACCTGCTGCGCGTTTCCAGCAACACATTTTTCAGCTCTTATCTCCAGCATCTACAGTCCTCACTTTCCCCTCAAAGATCAGCAAGGTGGCCTTTGTGTGGAGCCACAGAAAGTTGGGGAGATACTAAATGAATATTTTGTGGAAGTATTTACTGTGGAAAAGGACATGGAAGTTATAGACTGTAGGGAAATAGATGGTGACATCTTGCAAAATGTCCAGATTACAGAGGAGGAAGTACTGGATGTCTTGAAATGTTTAAAAGTGGATAAATCCCCCGGAACTGATCAGGTGTACCCGAGAACTCTGTGGGAAGCTAGAGAAGTGATTGCTGGGCCTCTTGCTGAGATATTTGTATCATCGGTAGTCACAGGTGAGGTGCTGGAAGACTGGAGGTTGGCAAACGTGGTGCCACTGTTTAAGAAGGGGGGGTAAAGACAAGCCAGGGAACTATTGACCGGTGAGCCTGACCTTGGTGGTGGGCAAGTTGTTGGAGGGAATCCTGAGGGACAGGATGTGCATGTATTTGGAAAAGCAAGGACTGATTCGGGATAGTCAACATGGCTTTGTGCGTGGGAAAATCATGTCTCACGAACTTGATTGAGCTTTTTGAAGAAGTAACAAAGAAGATTGATGATGGCAGAGCAGAAGATCTGATCTATATGGACTTCGGTAAGGCGTTCGACAAGGTTCCCATGGGAGACTGATTAGCAAGGTTAGATCTCATGGAATACAGGGAGAACTAGCCATTTGGTTACAGAACTAGTTCAAAGGTAGAAGAGGATGGTGGTGGAGGGTTGTTTTTCAGTCTGGAAGTCTGTGACCAGTGGAGTGCCACAAGGATCAGTGCTGAGTCCCCTACTTTTTGTCATTTACATAAATGATTTGGATACAAGCATAAGAGGTACAGTTAGTAAGTTTGCAGATGACACCAAAATTGGAGGTGTAGTGGACAGCAAAGAGGGTTACCTCAGATTACAACAGGATCTGGACCAGATGGACCAATGGCTGAGAAGTGGCAGATGGAGTTTATTTCAGATAAATGCGAGGTGCTGCATTTTGGGAAAGCAAATCTTAGCAGGACTTATACACTTCATGGTAAGGTCCTAGAGAGTGTTGCTGAACAAATAGACCTTAGAGTGCAGGTTCATAGCTCCTTGAAAGTGGAGTCGCAGGTAGACAGAATAGTGAAGGCGGCGTTTGGTATGCTTTCCTTTATTGGTCAGAGTATAGGAGTTGGAAGGTCATGTTGCGACTGTACAGAATATTGGTTAGGCCACTGCTGGAATATTGCATGCAGTTCTGGTCTCCTTCCTATTGGAAAGATGTTGTGAAACTTGAACGGGTTCAGAAAAGATTGACAAGGATGTTGCCAGGGTTGGAGGATCTGAGCTACAGGGAAAGGCTGAACAGGCTGGTGCTGTTTTCCCTGGAGCGTCGGAGGCTGAGGGGTGACCTTCTAGAGATTTACAAAATGAGGGGCATGGATAGGATAAATAGACAAAATCTTTTCCCTGGGGTTGGGGAGTCCAGAACAAGAGGGCATAGGTTTGGGGTGAGAGGGGAAAGATATAAAAGAGATCTAAGGGGCAATTTTTTCAAGCAGAGGATGGTATGTGTATTGAATGAACTGCCAGAGGAAGTGATGAAGGCGAGAACAATTGCAACATTTAAGAGGCATTTGGATGGTATATAAATAGGAAGGGTTTGAAGGGATATGGGCCGGGTGCTGGCAGGTGGGACTAGATTGGGTTGGGATATCTGGTCAGCATGGATGGGTTAGACCGAAGGGTCTCTTTCCATGCTGTGCATCTCTATGACTCTAAATGCTGTGGATGTCACTATACGACAGTTACTAATTTTGCAGATGACACCAAAATTAAAGGTGTAGTGGACAGCGAAGATGCTTAGCTCAGAGGACAACAAGACCTTAATCAGATGGGTCAATGGGCTGAGAAGTGGCAGACGGAGTTTAATTTAGATACATATGAGGCACTGCATTTTGGAAAAGCATATCAGAGGAGGACTTATACACTTAATGGTAAGATCCAAGGGAGTGTTGCTGAACAAAGATCTGGAGTGCAGGTTCATAGCTCCTTGAAAGTAGTCACAGATAGATAAGATAGCGAAGGTGGTGTTTGGAATGCTTTCCTTTATTGGTCAGAGTATCGAGTATTGAAGTTGGGAGGTGATGTTGCAGCTGTACAGGGCATTGGTTAGACCACTTTTGGAATATTGTGTGCAGTTCTGGTCTCCTTTCTGTCAGAAGTTTGTTGTGAAACTTGAAAGGGTTCAAAAAAAAAGAGTTAGAAGGAAGTTGCCAGGGTTGGAGGATTTGAGCTATCGAGAGAAGCTGAATAGGTTGGTCCTGTTTTCCCTGGAGTATCGGAGGCTGAGAGGTGACCTTACAGAGATTTATAAAATCATGAGGGGCATTGATAGGATAAACAGACAAGGTCTTTTCCCTGAGTTGGGGGGAGTCTAGAACTAGATGGCATACATTTAGGGTGAGAGGGGAAAGAAATAAAAGGGACTTAAGGGACAACTTTTTCAAGCAAAGGGTGGCGCGGGTATGGAATTAGCTGCTTGAGGAAGTCGTGAAGGCTGGTAAAATTACAATATTTGAATGGAATCTGGATGGAAGGGTTTAGAGGGATATGGGCCAAGTGCTAGCAAATGGTACTAGATTGTTTAGGCTAACTGGTCAACATGGATGAGTTAGAGTGTTAAAGTAGGGATTTGAGACAGCCCAGGGAATCCCTTGTGGAGTCAGACCTGTAACCTCTCACGATTCGTCCTGGAGATCGTACTCTTTGAGAGTCTGGAATAAAAAAACTCTTATAGACTGTTTAGTTTAATTTTAGTTATCCCCTTTATTTACCAACAGCTCCACTGATACCGATAAGCTAAACTCGCTAGGTTCTAGTAACCTAGGAGAGTAGGGGGCCAACTCTTCAAGTGCCCTGGCAGGCTACTCTGATGTACTGATACAAAGTGGTTTCCTTTACACAAAGATTTACAAAAACATTGCATGTTCTTAATTCGTAAGGAAGAAAAGTTAATTGACAGGTCACTGTACGCTTGACTAATCACTCCCACAGGCTCTAAGCCATTCATCAGGTGGGAAAAACATACCCAGCCGAGTGAGGTGCCTGCTAGCAAGATAAACTCCTATCATAAAGGGGTATCAGTCTGAGCTAATTGGAGAGTTCCTAACCTTGCACAGGTCACAGGTCAGATACAACTGTTTTCCAAAATGGCTTCTTAGCAGGAGAGCAAACTTTTGATCATAAAATGGCTTGCTGACACATTGTGCCAGAATCTCTTCAATGTTAGGCCTAGAATAATTTCTAAGCGAGGAGCAGACCCCTGCTTTTTAGGCACTGAATCATACGGTACCTGAGGCTGAGATGTTACCAAAAGGTTGCATTTAAACTGATTCATTAGTCTTCGAATTAAACATGCTTTCTTTTCAGGGTTGTGATTCAAATAAGACATAAGATCTGATTAGTTGGAATTGACAGTGGGGCAGTCTGAAAGGTCTGTAGAGTGGTCTGCAAGAACAGCAAGTAAGTTAAAGCTTCAATGTTACGTTTTACAGAGTTCATATTTAATAACTGGTAATGGCTACTCAATACCATCATAAAGTCTCAAAAATGCAATTACGTTCAATCCAAAGCAGGTAAGCACGAAGAGTTAATTTTTTAATGGCTTCGGGAGCCCCAGTGCTATAATGGTTTCTCTGTCACTCTTGTCCTTTTGAACTCTCAAGTCAGGGAGTTATAACAGCAACGGTGTTTTCCCTCGGTTTGCCTAGCTTGCAAGGGGTAATAAGAATCCATTATAATTAACAGTTCCTGACTGTCAATTACAAGGCCTTTGATAGTACTGAATTTCGTTTCGGGGTCAGAATCAAACGCTGTCATTAATTTCACAAGGGAACAGCCATGAATGTTATCACTGTGTCCTATTTACACAGTTCACTGTTAAGGCAAATGTTCTTAATTGCCTTAGGGTATCCTGTTATCACTTTGTTATCTTCTGCATACCTTGAGTTCTCCACTTTTACCAAGCCTCCCTGCCTGTCTATTTTTTAGTGTGCAGCAAATGTGCTCTATAATTCAACATTACATTTTAGTTTAAATGTTTAAAGACAAGTTTTATGGCTATAGACTTTCTTATTCCCTCCTTTTATTATTTCATGACAACTACTTGGCTTATAATTATTATTAGGGTAAAAAATTAGGTCTGCAGATGCTGGAGATCGCAGTTGAAAATGTGTTGCTGGTTAAAGCACAGCAGGTCAGGCAGCATCCAAGGAATAGGAATAGGAAATTATTAGTCCATCCAGTCAATGTATATTTTCAAATAAGTCAAGTGCCTCCTCTGCCAGGTCATCGTCCAGAGGAGCAGAGTCTGAAAGATACAGGATTTCAGCATGGAAGTTCAGGCACAGAGTTAGAGGGGTAGACAAGGGTCAATTAACCAGATGCTCTTTGGCTTAGGTGAAAAACAATGCACAGTCTATTTCACGCATAAGCAGACGACAGTGTGTATTCCTAGGATGAGTCCAAGGACTATCAGTACATCCCACACGATCCATCCACACAGCGATCATAGCCAGCAAGTAAACTTCCATCCACACGAATCAGGCAACAGTTGGGCAGGTATCTTCCCTGCATCTTGACCCGTTTTGTTGATCACATCTGTGACGTACGTAAGATCAGAACATGGTTTAGTAACAAGTTCATTTATGAGAACACAATCATGGGGAGGATCAGGCAGTTCAAGTGGTTCTTCCTGCAGGAATGTAGCGGGGTAATGTTAGAGCAGTATTTAAAGGAGAGAAATGGATTCAGAAGTAATGAAATCTCATAGCGACTGATACGAACCATAGCGGGGCGCAGAGTATGTTTAGAAATCAGCAAGGATACTGCAGAATGCGAGGTACAGACTTCTACATTTTGATGTAAAGTTATATTAGAGGCAGCCACTACCAGAGTGTGGATGGCAGAGAGAATCTGGGTGCAGAAAGGCATACCTTGAGCAAAAGGATCAAGCTCAGTAGAATAATAGGCAATAGGGCACCAAGAGGAGCCATGTTGCTGGGTGAGAACAGCTGGAGCACAGGTATCAAGGATGGCAACATAAAGATGAAAGTGGCAGTCATACAAACGTCGGCCCAGTGTGGTGCTGAAGAGAGGGTCATTTTAAGCTCCGTAAAGATTTGTAGTTGTTTTGAGGTGAGTTCATACTGTTAAGGCTCATTAGGAACTTAACTTTGTTGGAGGGGGTACAATATAACCACATTGATGTGGATGGTTGAGAAAGGTAGTGGAGTCAGTGTGATTGGACACTTTGTCAGGGCTAGCAAGGAGGTCAATGTTTTGAACTAGGGTAGCGTCTCCAGGAAATTCAAATAATTCAAGCTGGGCTTGAAGAGTCTCTGAAAAGAATGTGGGCGAGTGAATAAACCCTTGAGGTAGGCAAGTCCACGTATATTGGTGGCCCTTAAAAGAAGGCAAAAATGTATTGGGCTATTTGGATGCAAAGGAAGACAAAAGAATGCATGTTGGAGGTCAACGACAGCGAAGATCTTGGCATCTGCTGGAACTTGGCTGAGGATAGTAGCAGGATTGGCAACTGGAGGATTATGAGCTTCAATGATTTTATTTACTTCATGAAGGTCGTGAACGACATTCATGACATCCTGGTTTAGGGATCGGAAAGATAGGTGTATTGACAGAAGAATGGCATGGGACTAGAAGGCCTTGCTGTAGAAATGAATCAATGACGGGTTGAATGCCAGCTTCACCTTCTGGTTTCAGGGGGTATTGAGATATAGATAGGAGGACAGAATTAGCTTTGGTCAAAATGGAATGGGTGGGACCTGAGCAAGGCCCACTTGTGTTTTGGAGTCCACACAGACTCCAGGATATACTGCGTCCTGCAGGCGAGGGTAGGCATGATGATGATGAAGAGGTAAAAACAATGACTGCAGATGCTGGAAACCAGATTCTGGATCAGTGGTGCTGGAAGAGCACAGCAGTTCAGGCAGCATCCAATGAGCAGCGAAATCGCGTTTCGGGCAAAAGCCATGATGATGATGAAGGCTGCCATGGATCAACTAAGGCTGTGCATAAAATAGGATTGATCCTTGAGCAAGCAGCTGAATTTCACAGCAAGTATGATCAGCATGGTCAAAAAGAGTCTTAGCGTCAAAACCTACATCTTGGGCTTTGTGTTCTGGGTTCAAATGAGGGGGCCAATTTTCCAGCTATGAGGGGGAACTGACACGAAAAGAACGCCACCAGCTGGTGACCTGATCTCACCAATCACCCAAGCGTGCTTAGTGCCCAGTAAGGGATTATAACATGTGTTCAAGTCTGAGATCATTCCCAGATGAGTCATAAGCTAAAGTAAGGTGGGGGTGAGGGACGTTATGTAAAATAGGATCAAAAGCGTAAGGATCCAAATCAAATGACCACCATCGAGGAGGCTTTGGTTTGATATTGATGCATTGAACAAAATGAGGTGGATCCTGATTCAGGATACCATCATCATGACATTCAATAGTAATATTTAGAGGACAGAGGAGATCTCTAGCAAGTAGAGGGATATGTAATCCATTAGTAACAACAAAGCAAAAAGGGAATGTGACACAATTTTTCCACACCACTGTCAGAGGGACAGCGTATGCATGTTTATTAGAGAAACCATCAAAACATTGCTGGGTTTCATCATCGTCCGAGATTTGAAAATCAAAAGCATGAGCAAGATGGATGGGAAGTGATGAAACAGTGGCTCCTGTGTCAAACATGAATTCAATATCGTGGCCATTACGGTTAAGAATTAGCATAGGTCCGTCCTCTGGACTGGCGGTAAGTATGGGAAAATTCAAAGCAGGAAGCTGCTCTATACCCGGGAGTCCGTTTTGAAAAGGGTTTTGTGCAGTAAAAGGGGCAACCTGCTGAGGTCACTGGGGAGGGAGACCAGGAGATTGTCTGTTGTTTTTACTCCAGTGATGAACCAGGGACTGCTATGGAAAGGGCAGTTCTTGGACCAATGTCCTGGTTGATTGCAAATGAAACAAAGGTGTAGTTGTTGGGGGACCCTAGGGGGTGGGGGAGGCAGTGAAGAGTAATGAGAGGGTGTATAGGGGCATCATGGACTGTTGGGGAAGGATACATAGGATCACCGCATGGTCCATTGGGATGTTGTGAATACACAGTACCATTTCTACGGTCCTGCCATACTGGACGATAGTATGAGGGTTTCATTTGTTCGCTTGACTGACCTTGCAGACGGAAAGGTCTACTTTGAATCCTGGGTTTAGGTTTAGCCACTGTAGTTTGGGCAAGTTCTGTCTTGACCGTGCCAACGGTAGCCTTACTCTTGGGATCCTTTAGTTCCCAGAAGTAACAAACCTCTTGGCTGAATTGTGCACCCTCAGCATCTTGCTCGTGGATGTTGTGGGTTTTAATAGCTTTCTGTACCTGATCAGGTAAGACAGTCATACATATGGCATTAAATTGGGATGATCACCCTTGTAGGTAGTTAGCGTCAACAGAAGAAGCGCTATAGCATTCCTTAAAATGGGTAAGAAACTCCTCAGCCCCTTCGCCCAAGCTGGGTTTACATGTTAAGACTTTACCCACATCAACTACGCGATGCACGCTTGGTGGAGACAGGTAATAATCCAATCTGATAGTTTTGGCCGGGTGCCGGACTACAAGTTGGGTATGATTATTACCTCAAAATTTCTCAGAACTCGCCCATTTTTCAGGTGAAAATCTGCATTCTGAGGTGAACCAGATCTTGGGAGGCATCATTATAAATGGTCTTAGTCCTATTAATGTAATTAACAGATCCCTCAGGATTCCTTCCATAATCTGCAACCTTATTGATAATGCTTGAGAATCATGAGGTTTCCATGGTCGATAAAGATCCATAAATTGGGCTTGTCCCAGATTCAGAGGCTGTGGGTCAGGAACCTCTTCTATTCAGGAAATTTCTTTTTTGCCCTCCCACATCACAGGGTGAGTGCAAGGACCAATATTAAGGTCCTGAGACTTTGATTGCAAATTTAGTTTAGGGGCAGTGGAAATCAAAAGGAGTCTCTTCAATGTTTCTTCCAGATTTTAATTTGAATTGACTCCTAGTACGGTAGGCACCAGGTTTGTGGTAAGCCGAATTCTTATTCGGCATAACAGCTGGGGGAAGGTCTTGAGCCTTGGCACATTCGTCATCAGAGTAAGGGGGGAGGGTTCAGGGAGGGAACCGGAGGTGGTCAGCTGACAGGATGGGAGGCATAAAATATTTCCTCCTTCGAATCAGTATCCCATCCACAAATGGATCAGGATTCTTCAGTAATGGGTCTCTGGAAGAGGGGAGGTTGGGGTATAAGGAACAGTCCTTGTCAGCTTCGTCCTGCCCAGCTGCAATTGCAGTCTGTTGTTTATTCACCAGTTTCCTTTTTCTTTGATGCCCTTGACGTTTCAACGTAGATTCTGAATTTTTAAAAAATTTTCTCCCTTGCCTATTCCAATTCTGCTTCTAAATCATGTGCTTCACATTTATGTTTTAGTTCTGTCCAATTTAGTTCAGATCTTTCCTCAGTTAATGGACTAACTCCCCTTTTAATACAGTTTTGTCTCCATGATGGTTGCATGGATTTTTCCCATTTTTCCTCGAGCTACCCTTTTCCACTCTGATAAGACTTCTTTCTGCTTTCTTCCCTTTCTTTTTTTCCCAAATCCCTTGTTCAATTTTAGTGAATAGAATTAAATCATGTGTGCCTCCTAGAGACCAATCCTTATTCTGTTGAGCAGCTGCAGCTGATATTCTCAATTGTTTCTCATAATTAAGGATACAGACTTGTTATTTCTGTTCAGGGACATTTGTCTTCCATCTTATCTAGGGGCACACTCAGTTATCCTACCTACTTTAAATCTTTGAAAACTACTGATCTACATGGGCTCCAGCCTCACAGAACACAAACATTCACTCGTCAACAAGCAAATGTGCATCCAAACCAAATCTCAAAAGGATTAAACTTTCTGCAAGCCGCAGGGAATCAGTGCTGACTTTCTGTGTCACGCGCGCGCTCCCTCGTACATACACATGAACATGTTAAGAGGAACGAGGCACTCACAGTCCACGTATCTCATAAATCCTGGATGTGGCACATAGTTGTTTAACCAAGTATACAAGAATTGTATCACTGGCCAACTTTCTTTTTATTTTATACATGACAAAAGCAGCAGCCACCCTCTATATTTCATAAACGAAGAACACCCAAACAGAACAAAATCACAACTAACAAACAAGACAAAACAGCAAAGCAAGACAAGCCAAGCTGAACAGATACAGAGAAGATAATCTCGACATAAAACTTTCACTAATCAACAACCCGACAATGAACAATAAGACTAATGATTCCTGCAAAACATTCTCGGTTTTCAGTCCTATGTAAACGATCTCATTTAGGGTTCTGAGAGGGTACCAAGAGAAAAATGGGGGAAAAACACCACACAGATGTAGACAGAGAGTAATCAAGGTACAATTTTACCTTGTGGGTCCATTGGTCTTGAGTCCAACCCTTAGATGGAACTCTTCTTTTCCAGTTTCAGTCAAATGTAGCCCTTGTTGGAACCCTGCTTGCAGCGCCAAATTGATAAAGTACAGATATGAGACAGCCGAGGGAGTCCCTTGTGGACTCAGACCTGTCAGCCTATCTTGGTCCCAGAGATTGTACTCTTTGGAAGTCTGGAATAAAAATAAAACTCTTACAGTTTAGTTTAATTTTAAATTGTCCCCTTCATTAATACCATCACGGTTACAACATAACACCGATACTTATAAGACAATCTAACTGGATTCTATTAACCCAGAAGAGTAGCAATCACTTCTTCCAAGAGCCCTGGCGGGCTACTCTGTGTACTATCTTTATATACAAGTTTTTTACAAAGGCGGTGCTGTTGCAAACAAGCTTTCTTTAAATGAATTTTTTTTTTTACAAAAGCACTGCATGTTCTGAACTAGACAGATAACAATGAAGGGCAATAATTCGGGAGAGAAGTAATTGATTCCGAGTTTCGTTCTGAGGTCAGAATCAAACACTTTTTCATTTCACAAAGGAACAGCCATGAATGTGATCGCTCAATATCCTGTTTATACAAATTCACTGATGTTAAGGCAAATGTTCTTAATTGCCTTACCCTCCCTGCCGGTCTATTTTCTAGTGTGGAGCAAATGTGTTCTATAATTCAACATTATATTTTAGTCTAAATGCTTAAGGACACATTTTCCTTACAAACATTCTCACGACCCCTTTCAAAGTTTCGTAAGTTCTTTCCTATATCAGGGGGAGCAAAACTTAATGTAGTATTCCAAAAATGCCCTAACCAACATACAGCCACAATATGACCTCACAACTCCTTTATTCAATGCTCTGACCAATAAAGGAAATCATACCAAACGCCTTCTTCATTCGTCTATCTACCTGCAACTCCAAGATCTCTTTGTTCAGCAACACTCCCCTTAACTGTCAATCCTGCCTGGATTGCTCAACCAAAATGCAATACCTCATTTCTCTAAATTAAACTCTGTCTGACATCCTCAGCCTATTGCCCATCCCAAAAATTCTAATTTATAGCAAACTCTCTTTGCTCTCTTATTCCCTAGAAGCTGAAAATCTTCATACCACACACTCCCCCTCTGTTTTCACTTTGCTGAACCGAATCCCTGCTGTACCACATTCTGAAGGGTCAAAATACTGACCAGCCAGGATGAGTGGACGTTGAGAAGATGTTTCCATTGGTAGGAGAGACAAGGAGTTGAGGGTACAGCCTTACAATAAAGGGAAGACCTTTTAGAACAGAGAGAAGGAGAAACCTCTTCAGCCAGACAGTGGTGAATCTATGGAATTCATTGCCATAGACAGCTATGGAGGGCAGGTCGCTGAGGATATTTAAGATTGAGATAGATAGGTTCTTGAGTATCAAGGGGATTGAGGGTTACAGTGAGAAAGTGAAAGGATGGGATTGAGAAACTTATCAGCCACGATTGTGTGGTATGAACAGACCTGATGGGCTGAACAGCCTAATTTCTGCACCTTTGTCAGATGGTCTTTTGCTGTCCTGGGCACAGGGTGTCAGAATTGGGAGCAGGAGTAGACCATTTGGTCTTTCGAGCCTGCACCAGCATTGAACACATCATAACTGGGTATTAGTCTACCTACATCTTGTAAATAGACTGTGACTTTTCTCACTGGAGCACAGGAGGTTGAGAGGTAACCCTATAGAGGTTGTTTAAAATCATGAGGGGATAGATGAGATGAATCGCAGGTATCATTGCCCTCGGGTGGGGGTTTTAAGATTAGGCAGCAAATTTTGAAGGTGAGAGGAGAAAGATTTTAAAAAGTCTTGAGGGGCAGCATTTTTTTTTTAAAAAGAGAGTGGTTTGTGTGTGAAATTATTATCCAGACATTTTCTCACCTTCCCCCCCATAAACATCCACTTCTTTGTTGTTCAAAAATCACCTGAACTCAGCCTTGAATATATTCAATGACTCCTTAACTGCAGGAAGAAATCCCCACTTCTGAACTCAATTCCTCTTGCTAATATACACTTGCTTTGCTCATTGCTCGCTGCACCTGACAAATGGCATTGACTGGTGTACAAGGATGCTGAGGCCCCTTTGTACATCCACACATCATTCCTGATGAAGGGTTCATGCCTGAAATGTCAACTCTCCTGCTCCTGGAATGCGGTTTGACCTGCTGTGCTTTTCCAGCACCACACTTTTCAACTCTGATCTCCAGCATCTGCTGTCCTCACTTTCTCCATAACCCAAAAAAGTACATCAACATTCAAACAATGCACATCCTTTCTGATTTTTTTTTAACATAGCAAAAGCTCTAACTTCACATTGGCCATGTGTTTGCCATTTGTGGTCTTCTCTACATTGGGGAAACTGAGCATAAACTTGGGGAACAGTCCGCAGCCAGGGCCGCAGAGGCTGACCAGACCTGCCAGTCACCACCCATTTTAATTCCCCTTCCCACTCCATTTCTGACATGAACATCTTTGGCCTCCTCCATTGCCACAACGAACCAAATCGCAAATTGGAGGAACAGCACATCTTCCATCTTGGCGGCCTGCAGCTTGGAGGACTCAACATTGAGTTCACCAATTTCAAATAATCTCCCTCACCACCCCTTGAATCTCTTCCCAGCCCATCCCCTCCACCACCAACCAGATTCCTTCCTCCCGGTGACCAACCAACCCTGCCCCCAGCACATCCTTGTTCTGCAGCTCTCCCTACACCCATCCCCAGTCCTGAACAAGGGTGACACCGAAAACATTGACTTGACCTCCTGACACTCCCTGGCTTGCTGCATTCTTCCAGCCCCCTGCCTGTCTATTTTGCCAATTGAGTCACAGACCTGGCCTAACTTTTCCCAAGTCTGTCCACTCCCTGGATTCACTCCCTTTCCTTTCAGTTGCAGCAAGTCAACAATTGAACATCACAATGAAAAATAAATGGAAAAGAGGATGAGAAATGAGAGTGTCGTACTCTTGGTCAATCAAAAGAAAGACTCACACCTTTTCTGCCAACAGTGAGGAACACACGCAATGTTTCGGTGACACTGGTGAACATGCGCCATGCTTCTTGACACAGGAGCGCACACAATATGCTCAGTGGCGCTGCTGGTATTATTGACAGATTTTAAGTGTCCAAATGCCAATAGGAGAAAAAAAAGGGTAGAGCCACAATTGTTTTCCCCATATGGTACAATATTTTATTGCTTTTCCATCTTGTCTGGCTGCTCAACTTTTTTGACTTTTCCCCAGTGTAGGGGTGAAGTTCAGAACTAGAGAGCAGAGGTGTAGGGTGAGAGCAGAAAGATATAAAAGGTACCTAAGGGACAACTTTTCCATGCAGACGGTGGGGTGGTGTGTGTATGGAATGAGCTGCCAGAGGAAGTGGTGGAGGCTGGTACAATTACAGCACTTAAAAGGATCTGGGTGGGTATATGAATAGGAAGGGTTTAGAGGCATATGAGCCAAGTGCTGGCAAATGGGACGAGATTAATTTAGGATATCTGGTCAGCATGGACGGGTTGGACCAAAGGTGTCTGTTTCCGTGCTGTACAACTCTGACGACTCTAAATAATAAAAAGTATAAGTTGACAAATAACAAACGATATCCATGTTAACAAGGCTTAGCTCACCACATGCTTTACTAACCATTCTCCACAGATCCTATCCCTGCAATGACTGAGGAACAGATGCTGGTGCATCATCTCCTCCACTAGTATTTACACACTAGTCTAAGGAATTGCACAAGTAACAGTGAGGGGTAAACAGCACAAGCGCCAGTAAAAGCAGATGGAAAGTGAGTGTAAAATGTGACTATGACAGGACAGGCCCCACATTCCTTCCCCTCCGTCCCCCCCACAACCTGCCTCACCTTTCACCTCCCGGGCCCAGTACCTTCCAGGTGGCCCCATAGTTGACACAGGGGCCGCCCCACGACCAGTAGAACTCCACCACCCAGGCGGCCGACCAGTTCCCAAACAGGCCCTTAACCCCATCCGCCTCCAGAATGGTCACCGGCTCCTGCCTGCTGTACAGCCGGCCGGTGTGGCCGTGACACAGCAGCTGCGCCAGGAAGGCGGCGGTGACCAGTGACGGGGGTCTGCCCCGGGCCGCACGGCGCCATTTTCCTAACGGCCGCCGCTTCCCCGCTCGAGCGACTTCTCCTCCCAACCGCCTTCACCCCCGCGTGACGTCTGCACGGGGGGATGGGCGGGGCCGGGGGAGCCTCACCGTCACCAAGCAACAGCCACCTCGCGCTACAACTGCTCATTCACAAAAACAAACTCTCCTGTCTCGCTCTGCAGCTGCAGGGGGGACACTGCCACGTTTCGAGGAGCCCTGTCTACATTGGGAAAGCTCACGGCTCCATTTAAACAGATATTCCGACATCGAATACAACGATGTTAACTTTCAACTGCGTTCAGGGAACATGTATTTTGCTCTGAGTAAGTCTATTGAGTTTAACTGCAGCATGGCTGTAGTTTTAAACTTGTTTGCTTTCCTGAACAGCTAGGTTTAAATGTTTTATTCGTTAGAAGAACCAAAATTAGTGATAGTTCACATATCCACCCTGAAATGGGGTGGGTAACTGGATCGAGTGGGTAGGCGCCATACTAAGTTTAACTTTGGGGACAGCCTTTGAGCTGCATATGAACAAACTGCTTACATGTTGCACTTATCGACTGCTAAATATCGGCTCTTGTTATCTTAACACTTAGCCTTCTGATTGGACATTGCAAAGGTTCACCTCCCGCCCACACCCCGCCAGCACCCTTCCCAAGGGTCAGACCCTCCCTCTCTCCAGGCACACAGTCTGAATAATTGACGAAGCAAAATTCACTGTCAAATCCCATCAACATGGAAGATCCCAGCCCACCCTACCTCCCACTCTGTACCCAACCCATCCAAAAACCACAAAACATCATCTCATCTTTAAAAAACAAAAGAAAAACTGGACCGCATCAAAACGTTCAACGCTATGACTGTTACACAACACTTTACGGAGCTACATTTCAACTCGAGTTCGTTTGCAACCCCTCATGAGAGTTCACATTAAAAGCTCATTGTACCAAGTCAACGGCATGCCACAGCTCTCTGGAATTCAGCGGAATTCTTCCTGGTATCCCTCATGTTTTCTGGTGTTTTTGAGAAAGGAGACCCTCCCGTTAGCTTCGCCTTCAGATCTCCTTGGCTACGCCCAAAGTTTCGGCTGATCAGTTCAAGCACAGGGTCGCAGCCTTTTCTTGCTAAGCTCAGCTGGCTTAAACGTTAGCAACGCCTCTGGTTCCCGTTGGGATTTACGCTCCCGAGCGCAGACCTGGCCCGCAGCCTGTAGTCCCACAGTGCCTGCTGACTGCAAACTGCCCTTCTGTCAGCAAAAATACAAACACGACGGGGACAGTGTTCATTTCGCTATTCTCAATGTCAACTCTGACCCCACGAAAGGGTCTCTTTTCAGGGGCGGGCATGTCAATTGCCTACTTGGGGTTTGGTGAAATGTCTCAACAAGTGTTTCCGTTTGTCTATATTTACAAGAATTCTAACCCCAACTAGACATTTACATGTAAAATCTAAGAATTATGCAACGTGACACATGAAAGCATGATGAGGAGCATCTCCTGTGTCCTCTCTCAGCTCAGAGAAGACTTAAACCCCGCTCCCCCCTGTAACATTCCTCCAGGTGACAAAAGGAACTTAACGCAGGCGGATTACAAAGGGTTGCTCAGTGGGCACAGCGCCAAGGGACCCGGGTTCAATTCCAGCCTCAGGGGCGACTGTCCGTATGGAGTTTGCACATTTCCAGCCTGCGCCTGCGAGGGTTTTCTCCGGGTGCTCCGGCTTCCTCCCACAATCCAAAGATGCGTAGGAGAGGGTGGATTGGCTATGCTAAATTAGCCATAGTACCTAGGGATGTGTACGTGAGGGTGGATTGGCCATGCTAAATTACCCATAGTACTGTTAGGACGGAATTTGTCCTTGCATGTTCGTTTTAGGAGGAGAGACAACAGACGCTCAATTGTTTGGCACAAGCAGACTTTATTGCAGAATCGTAGCTGATACAGTGAATCACCCTGCATTCACTGGAGAAGGCACGTTCTGCCTTCCCCTCCCAAATCTGCTCCTGATATACTCTTTGCTAAGCAGAGCTTCGCGGAGCTACTAAGCATTGCCTTATTAGGACATTTCGCGTTTGCTAGGCGTTGGCAGCTGAGCTGGTCACGTAAGCAACAGTTTCGATTTCCCAAGCAGCAGCTACAGCTACAGTTTCGATTCCCCAAACAGCAGCTATAGCTCCACCCTCCCTTGACCTATTTTATCCTAACAGTACCCAGGGATATGTAGGATTGGGTAATTGAGCATGGCCAATCTACCCTAACCTACACATCCCTGGGTACTATGGGTAATTTAGCATGGCCAATCCATCCTTAGTGTAGGATTGGCCAGGCTAAATTGTCCTATAGTATCCAGGGATGTGCAGGTTTGGGTGGATTGGTCAGGCTAAATTACCCATAGTGTCCAGGGTTGTGTAGGTGAGGGTGGATTGGCCATGCTAAATTGTCCTATAGTATCCAGGGATGTGCAGGTTTGGGTGGACTGGCCGTGCTAAATTACATAGTGTTTGGGGATGTGCAGGTTAGGGGGCATTGGCCATGCTAAATTACCCATAGTGCCCAGGGATGTGTAGGCTAGGTGGGTTAGCCAATGGGAATTGCAGGGTTACAGGCAGAGGTCTGGGTGAGGTGTGGGTTGGATGGGCTGAAGGGCCTATTCCTACACTGCAGGGGTTCTAAGCGTGAGATGAGGTGCTTGACGGAAACGATGGGGAAGAGGCAGTGAAAACACAACGAGACCGTTTGAAAGTGGGAGCATGACAGGAGGGGGTGGGTAAATGGGATGTGGTGAGGGAGGGGGCTTAGGAGAGAAAGAGACACAGAAAGAGAGGGTCACACACAGATGCAACTGGTGAAAGAGGGGAAGATTGTGATAGGTTCAGATAAGGTGGAGGAAGAAAAGCTGTTCCCTATTCACTGATAGTGACAAGGTCAGGGGCGGCCTGAAGTTCAGGGGTTTGAGCAGGAGAGAGAGGGGGAAAACAGAGGAAAAACAGGTTTACCCAGCAAGCAGCAATATGCTGGAATCCGCTGTCACCTCAGAGAGACAGACAGACGCAGAGGCAGATGCAGAGAGAGAGACACAGAGAGAGACAGAGACGGGGAGGTAATCAGATGAATGGCCTCCCTGTGCTGTGAGATCCAAAAGGAGCACGCGAGCAGCTGCCCCAGTGTTTCTGGCGGTCTGAGGCATCTCCCCCTCGCTCCATTACTGGTACCGCTCTCCCGTCCCGTTGGCACCCTCCCGGTGAACGGCCCACTCTCCCAATGCACTCAAGCTGCCCGTTCCCCTCCCGGGGGCTGGAAGAGGACGGAACAGCCCGTTCCGGAGCGGGGCTCGGGAACGCTGCCCATGTCCGCGACGTCCTTTCCGAGAAAGGAAACAAAAAGGACAACAGACAGGGGACCACCCGCATCAACGGGAATGACAACATTTCACCCTCAGACAAGGCTTTGTCAAGAGATGTACAGCACGGAAACAGACCCTTCGGTCTAACCCGTCCATACCGACCAAATATCCCAACCCAAACTAGTCCCACCTGCCAGCACCCGGCCCATATCCCTCCAAACCCTTCCTATTCATATACCCATCCAAATGCCTCTTAAATGTTGCAATTGTACCAGCCTCCACCACATCCTCTGGCAGCTCATTCCATACACACACCACCTTCTGCATGAAAAAGTTGCCCTGTAGGTCTCTTTTATATCTTCCCCTCTCACCCTAAACCTATGCCCTCTAGTTCTGGATTCCCCAACCCCAGGGAAAAGACTTTGCCTATTTATCCTATCCATGCCCCTCAATTTTGTAAACCTCTATAAGGTCATCCCTCAGCCTCCGACGCTCCAGGGAAAACAGCCCCAGCCTGTTCAGCCTCTCCCTGTAGCTCAGATCCTCCAACCCTGTCAACATACTTGTAAATCTTTTCTGAACCCTTCCAAGTTTCGCAACAGCGGGGAGACCCAGAAATGGAAAAGACTGAAGGGGGAAGTCAGCGGTAAATCTTTTGAAGAGGTTACAAAGGAGAGACCTCTGTCTGCAGCGGGAATGACCCCCACAGTAGCAGGTCGAGGTGGACGGCATTTAAGGAGAAGCTGGATACAGACGTCAGGGAGAAAGGAACTGAAGGGAATGCTGCTGTAAGGGAAATCAAGTGTGAGCGAGTGAAGGGGAGGTGCGTAGAGGCTCACATGGGTCAGAAATACTGAGAGAGACCAGTTGAGCTGAAGGACCTGACTGGAGACTCAATGGGACAGAGAGTGAAATCTTGGATCCACCTGCAAGAGAAGGAGAAACACGTGATTTACCTTCCAGGATTAAGCAAGTCCCGCAGATTCTGCAGATCACTTTTTTGGTCAGAGCACTGAGTATAGGGGTTGGGGTCTGGACAGGACGTTGGTTAGGCCACTTTTGGAATACACAGGAACCTCGATTATCCAAAGGACACATGCAGGGTGTATTTCAGTCGCTTGACGATTAGATCCCTTACAGTGTGGAAACAGGCCCAACCAGTCCACACTGACCCTCCAAAGAGTAACCCACCCAGACCCATTTCCCTCTGACTAATGTACCTAACACGTCGGGCAACTTAGCATAGCCAATTCACCCTGACCTGCACATCTTTGGACTGTGGGACAGAACCGGAGCACTAGGAGGAAACCCACGCAGACGCGGGGAGAATGTGCAAACTCCACACAGTCTGTCGCCTGAGGCAGGAATGAAACCCGGGTCCCTGGTACTGTGAGGTAGCAGCACTAACCACTGAGCCACCGTGCTGGTTCATCTAATTCTGGATAATCGAAGTTCCTCTGCATTATGAGCACTTCTAGTCTATCGGAAGGATATTGCAAAACTTGAAAGGGTTCAGAAAGATTGACAAGGATGTTGCCAGGGTTGGAGGGTTTGAGCTACAGGGAGAGGCTGAACAGGCTGGGGATGTCTTCCCTGGAACGTCGGAAGCTGAGGGTTGACTTTAAGAGAGGTTTATAAAATCATGAGGGGCATGGATAGGGATAGACAAAGTCTTTTGCCAGAACTAGAGGGCATAGGTTTAGGGTGAGAGGGGAAAGATTTAAAAAGGGTCCTAAGGGGCAACATTTTTCACACAGAGGGTGGTGTGTGTGCGTGTGGAATGAGCTGTCAGAGGAAGTGGTGGAGGCTGGTACAATTGCAACATTTAAAAGGCATCCACTTGGGTATCTGTGTAAGGAGGGGTTTGGAGGGATAGGGCCAATTGCTGGCAAATGGGACTTGATTAGTTGAGGATATGGAGGAGTTGGAGCGAAGGGTCTGTTTCTGTGTTGTACATCTCTACTTCAGGAGGAAATGCGCAGTCGCAGGCTCGCAGAGCCACTGGCTGCCAAGGGGATGAGAGCACAGCAACTGCAGTGACCCTCCGCCCTCCCACCCAGGGTTCAGCCCTGGGCGGTGACTCACAGCAGCTGGCCCCGTCACTTGTGCCCCCGCTGGTGCCGCAGCAGGTGCTGGGAGTGAGCGAAGCCCCTCTCACAGACGGGGCAGGTGAATGGCCACTCCCCGGTGTGGACCCACTGGTGTGGCCGCAGGTTGGTCAGCCGGGTGAAGCCCTTGCCGCAGACGGATCAGATGAACGAGCGCTCGCCGCTGTGAAGCCGCCGGTGCGACAGCAGGTTGGAGGAGCAGGTGAAGCCCTTGCCGCACTCGGGGCAGGTGAACGGCCTCTCCCCGGTGTGGACTCGCTGGTGTGAGAACAGGCGGGACGAGCGGGTGAAGCCCTTGCCGCAGACCGAGCAGGTGAAGGGCCGCTCCCCGGTGTGGACCTGCTGGTGGGTCAGCAGGTTGGACGACCGGGTGAAGCCCTTGCCGCACACCGAGCAGGTGAAGGGCCGCTCCCCGGTGTGGACCCGCTGGTGGATCTGGAGGCCGGAGGAGTGGGGGAAGCCCTTGCCGCAGACGGAGCAGGTGAAGGGCCGCTCCCCGGTGTGGATCTGCTGGTGCCGCAGCAGGGTGGACGAGTGAGGGAAGCCCTTGCCGCACACCGAGCAGGTGAAGGCCCCCTCGCCGGTGTGGACCTGCTGGTGGGTCAGCAGGCTGGACGACTGGGTGAAGCCCTTGCCGCAGACAGAGCAGCTGAACGGCCTCTCCCCAGTGTGGACCCGCTGGTGGGACAGCAGGGCGGACGAGTGAGGGAAGCCCTTTCCGCAGACGGAGCAGGTGAAGGGCCGCTCCCCGGTGTGGACCCACTGGTGCCGCAGCAGGGTGGACGAGTGAGGGAAGCCCTTGCCGCACACCGAGCAGGTGAAGGCCACCTCGCCGGTGTGGACCCGCTGGTGGGTCAGCAGGTTGGACGACTGGGTGAAGCCCTTGCCGCAGACGGAGCAGGTGAAGGGCCGCTCCCCGGTGTGGATCCGCTGGTGGGTCAGCAGGTTGGACGACTGGGTGAAGCCCTTGCCGCAGACGGAGCAGGTGAAGGGCCGCTCCCCGGTGTGGACCCGCTGGTGGGTCAGCAGGGTGGACGAGTCAGAGAAGCCCTTGCCGCACACCGAGCAGCTGAACGGCCTCTCCCCGGTGTGGACACGGCGGTGGATCTCCAGATCGGATGCGTAGTGGAATCCTTTCCCGCAATCCCCACACTTCCACGGTTTCTCCATGGCGCGCGGAATGCCTCCTGAGACTTCCTTTCCCCACAGTGGGCAAACTGGCTCAGGCACGTGCCCCTGTGGTTCAGGTAAAGACGATACTTTAAGAGCCTACTGAAGCAGACAAAAATGTTCAAAGAATTTTCCCCTTCTGGACTGAAAGAGGGACGTCTCTCCTATCCCACGAATCAAGGGGCTCTGTCAGACCTTCACATGGTACTCAGTTGGGGAGCTCTATCTGCAAAGCTGCTCTTCTCATATCCTGTGAAAAGGGGATTACAAAAGTCATTGCTGTCTGCACATGACAGGAATTCAGAACAGATCATTCTAGTTTCTGTAGAACTTCCCTAAAACAATCAAGTTACAATATGCAGATGCCAGTGTTGGGCTGGGGTGTACAAAGGTTAAAAAAAAAAAATCACACATCACCAGGTTGTAGTCCATTAGATTTGTTTAGAAGTTCGAGCTTTGAGAGCTCTGCACCTTCATCAGGTAGCTAGTAAAACCTCCAGGCGAAAAAGACAGCAGATGCTGGAGATCAGAGTGGTGCTGGAAAAGCACAGCAGGTCAGGCAGCATCCGAGGAGCAGGGAAAAAAAAAGACGTTTCAGGCAAAAGCCCTTCATCAGGAATGAGGACACTTTCCGAAACGTCGAATCTGCTTTTCCTGGTATGGAGGATGCTAACTATGAAGAGAGGTTGAATAGATCAGGATTATTTTCATTGGAAAGACGGAGGTTAAGGGGGGACCGGATTGAGGCCAACAAAATCATGAGGGGTATAGACAGGGTGGATAGCAAGAAATGTTTTTCCGCAGAGTGGAGGACTCAGTTACTGGGGTCATGAGTTCAAAGTGAGAGGGGAAAGATTTAAGATATGTATGGAAAGTTCTTTACGCAGAGGGTGCTGGGTACCTGGAATGTGTTGCCAGTGGAGATGGTAGGGACGGGAACGATGGTGTCATTTAAGATGTATCTCAACAGATACATGAAAGGGCAGGGAGCAGAGGGATACAGATCCTGAGAAAATAGGCAGCAGGTTTAGATAGAGGATCTGGATCGGTGCAGGCTTGGAGGGCCAAAGGGCCTGTTCCTGTGCTGGAATATTCTTTATTCTATCGGGAAAAGACACCTGCCACTCACCTCATCAATGGCCCTCCTGATTTTACAAAGTGTTATAAAGTGTGCTGGACACTCAATGGAATAGAGGCTATTGTATTTGACTTTGATCTATCTGTGGCCATTGGGAAGATGTTTCCATTGGTAGGAGAGACCAGGAGCCGAGGGCACAGCCTTAGACCTTTTAGAACGGAGATCAGGAGAAACCTCTTCAGACAGAGAGTGGGGAATCTGTGGAATTCACTGCCACAGGAGGCTGGGAGGCCAGGTCACGGAGGGTATTTAAGACTGAAATAGATGGGACAAACATGATTTACCATCCGGTGTGAAAGGAGTGCACTTCCTCAGCTCCTGCAGATCTTTGGCCCGGGGAACGTGCAGTCCCAGCCTCAAACAGCATCGGTCCCACGGGAAGCAAAGGGAGCGAGAGCGGCCAGTCCGGCAGAAAGGAAGCCTCGCTCCCTTCCCGCTTCACCCACTGTCTTCGAACGGGGCACAATCCCCCCACGGGGCACGATCCCCCCCCAGTCCTGGGTGGGATTCGCTGCAGACTTCAACTCCGTGCGATCACGTTGGGAAGGCGCCTGTGTGTCCGCAGGGTCGGCGATCGATTGAAGGCCTTGCCGCCCCCGGGGCAGGTGAGAGGCCTCTCCCTGGTGTGTGGAGGCGCCGGTGCGTCTGCAGGTGGGACAGCTGGGTGAAGGGCCTTGCCACACTCGGGGCAGGGGTACGGCCTGTCCCCGGTGTGGACCCGCCGGTGCCTCAGCAGCTTGGAGGACCCAATGAAGGCCTTGCAGGACTCGGGGCAGGAGAACGGCCTCTCCCCGGTGTGACCGCGCCGGTGGATCTCCAGCTCAGAGGGGACTCGAAACCCCTTCCCGCATTCCCCACACTTCCACGGTTTCCCCACGGCGCGGGCTCCCTCCAGGTTCGATGCGGAGAGTCGCCCGAGGCTGGAATTGAACCCAGGTCCCTGGCACTATGAGGCATCGGTGCTACCTACTGAGCCACCATGCCACCCTCATGCAGTTTGCTAACCTAGTTATCTGCCCCCCCGCCCTCTCTCTCTACCATATTGACAGACCAAGATGTGGGGGGAGGGGAAAGAGAATCAGAGCAAGAACTTTGCTTTGGTAACAAGACCTAGAACATGCTCGCTCTGAGGATGACTGTAGTGGAGTCGATCAATACCCAAGTGAGACTGGAGGGACCCTATAGAGGAATACACTTACAGGACTCTGTGGATATAGAGAGGAATGAGTCTGACTAGATTCATCCACAGAGTCAGCATTGAGCCCAGTGTTCTCCTGTCCTGTAATGGGTATGACTGGAAATACATGACATGTTGTGGTTCTGTTCGTCGAGCTGGGAATTTGTGTTGCAGACGTTTCGTCCCCTGTCTAGGTGACATCCTCAGTGCTTGGGAGCCTCCTGTGAAGCGCTTCTGTGATCTTTCCTCCGGCATTTATAGTGGTTTGTCTCTGCCCGCTTCCGGTTGTCAGTTCCAGCTGTCCGCTGCAGCGGTCGGTATATTGGGTCCAGGTCGATGTGCTTATTGATTGAATCTGTGGATGAGTGCCATGCCTCTAGGAATTCCCTGGCTATTCTCGGTTTGGTTTGTCCTATAATAGTAGTGTTATCCCAGTCGAATTCATGTTGCTTGTCATCTGCGTGTGTGGCTACCAAGGATAGCTGGTCGTGTCGTTTCGTGGCTAGTTGGTATTCATAGATGCGGATCGTTAGCTGTCTTCCTGTTTGTCCTATGTAGTGTTTTGTGCAGGCCTTGCATGGGATTTTGTACACAATAAGGACTGCACAAAACACTACATAGGACAAACAGGAAGACAGCTAATGATCCGCATCCATAACACTACTATTACAGGACAAGCCAAACAGAGAACAGCCAGGGAATTCCTGGAGGCATGGCACTCACCCACAGATTCAATCAATAAACACATCGACCTGGACCCAATATACCGGCCACTGCAGCGGACAGCTGGAACTGACAATCGGAAGCGGCAGAGACAAACCACTATAAATGCCGGAGGAAACAACACAGAAGTGCTTCACAGGAGACTCCCAAGCACTGAGGATGTCACCCAAACAAGGATCGAAACGTCTGCAACACACATTCCCAGCTCGGCAAACAGAACCACAACAACGAGCAGCCGAGCTACAAATCTTCTCCCAAACTTGGAATACATAACATGGCTACAACACTATGATATAACTAGAAATAATTATAAATCAAATTTATACAGCTGTAAATAAATACATATTGCACAGTAACACTATGATATATCCCTGTCCAGTATGACTTTTACTGTTCAGTTAAACGAAACTTGAAAGGGTTCAGAAAATGTTAACAAAGATGTTGCCAGGGTTTGAGCTACAGGGAGTGGCTAAATAAGCTGGGGCTGTTTTCCCTGGAGCATCGGAGGCTGAGGGGTGACCTTATAGAGGTTTATAAAATGATGAGGGGCATGGATAGGGTGAATAGACAAGGTCTTTTCCCTGGGGTGGGAGAGTCCAGAACTAGAGGTGAGAGGGGAAAAGACATAAAAAGGACCTAAGGGGCAACTTTGTCAGTCAGAGGGTGGTGCGTGTATGGAATGAGCTGCCAGAGGAAGTGGTGGAGGCTGGGACAATTGCAACATTTAAAAGGCATCTGGATGGGAATATGAATGGGAAGGGTTTGGAGGGACGTGCTGGCACATCGGACTAGATCAATTTTGGCTATGTGCTCGGCATGCACCAGTTGCACATAGGGTCTCTGTGTGCTATACATCTATATGACTCTCAATGCTGCCCAGGCGAGTCAGTGATGATATTAACAACACTGGACCAGCAATCCAGAGGCCCCAGGCAAATAATCTGGGCTCATGGGTTCAAATACCAGTAAAAACAAACATTGGGGAAATTAAATTTATTTTTTTAAATCTGAATTGAAAACTAGTCTCAGTCATTGAGAGAATGAAACTTTTCTGAAAACCCATTAGATTCAATAACGCTCTTCAGGGAAGGAAACCCGCTAGCATTAACTTGGTGCTGCCTGCATATGATGGCTCACGTGCTTGACTTTTAAAATGCCCCCTAAAGTCTGGCAATCCTCTTGTCTGAAGGGCAGTTCGGGACAAAAACATTGTTGGCCTTGCCAAAAAAAAAGCCCACATTCCATGAAGGAGTTTTTCTCGAATGTGACTTCACATCTGCGAATGGGTCACATCAGAACATCCAGACAAATAAGCACCAAAATGTCTGGTGCTGCAGAGTACAGCAGGTCAGCCAGCATCTGAGGAGCAGGAGGTTTGATGTTTTGGGCATAACCCCGTGATTAGGAATGTGGGGTGGGCCCAAAGGGGCTGAGAGATAAATGGGAGGGAGGTGGGACTGGGGGAAGGGAGCTGAGAATGCTATGGGTAGATGAAAGCGGGGGAAGAAGGTGACAGGTCAGAGAGGAGGGTGGAGCAGATAGATGGGAAGGCAGATGGACAGGTGGGACAGTTCAAAAGAGCATTCCCAAGTTAGAGGGTTGTCTCTGGGATTGGGCGGGGGGTGGGGGAAATGAGGAAACTGGTGAAATCAATATTGATCCTGTATGGTTGGAGGGTCCCAATGCAGAGGCATTCTTCCTCCAGGTATCAGGTGGCCTAGGACCCTGCAACCACATGGCATCAACATCGAGTTCACCAGTTTCCTCACATTCCCTCCCCCCCCCCACCCCAGCTCCAACCCTCCAACTCAGCACCACCCTCTTGAACTGTCCCACCTGTCCACCTTCCTTCCCACCAATCTGCTCCACCCTGTCGCCATCACCTCCCACCCAACCTGCATCTACCTTACCCCCAGCCCCACTCCCACCTTCCTATTTATCTCTCAGCACCCTTTCCACCCCTCCCCCTCCGCAATTCCTGATGAAGGACACGAGAGAGACAGAGACACATACAGACACAGAGAGACAGAGACAGCGATCTAGACCAATGCATCCAGCATATGCACCTTTGCTGAGTTCACCTCCTTTCACTTCACTTCCTACAAACCAACAGTTTAATCCCAAAATGAGAAAAGAAATGGAATAGGAGGGGTGAGAAGAGAGGGTGCTGTACTCACAGAGGGTGGTGCAGTCTGGGGTAACACTCAATCTTCATTCAGAGAAAGAGAGAGAGCGCATCAGGAGCTCATGATCCAACTTCCGCATTCAGACAATGAGGGGATGCTCTGATTGGTAGGAGGTCCAGCCTTCCATCCGGTCCTCCAAGGCTCCCCATTGGTCATGCCTCCCCGTTTCGAGGGGAAGGGAGAGAGGTCACGTGGGCGTCACAAAGACCAGCGCGGCGCGTTGGACCAATGGGAAAGGCTGGAACGCCGCACGGGCGGGCGCTCCGTCCAATCAACGCGCGGCCTTTGTGACGACGGCGCTCCGTCGATTCACGTGACCGGTTGCTCCTGCACATGCGCCGTTGCGGTGGGGGGTTAAGGGGAGCTGATGTTCTGTTGGTCTGGAGGGTCCCTGTATCCAGGAAGAGGTGAGTGTGGCTCAGTCAGTGAGCATCAGTCAGATCTTGCTGGAGCATGGGGGGAGGTGGGATATTAGGTACAGCAAGAGTTAAAGAGTGTGTGGGATGGAGATTTATAGCTTTTTTAGGTAATAAGTCCCTTTCTGAACAATACTGGGGGATGGGTGATATCAGAAACAGCAGAGTGAGAATTGAAGAAAAGTGTGTGTGTGTGTGTGGTGGAGATTTGCAACACTTTTTAAAGTTAAAAATCACACAACTCTAGGTTATAGGAGAAAATGAGGTCTGCAGATCAGAGCTGAAAATGTGTTGCTGGAAAAGCTCAGCAGGTCAGGCAGCATCCAAGGAACAGGAGATTCGACGTTTCGGGCCAGAGCCTTTCTTCAGGGCTTATGCCTGAAACGTCGAATCTCCTGTTCCTCGGATGCTGCCTGACCTGCTGCGCTTTTCCAGCAATACCCTGCTCACCAGCATCTGCTGTCTTTTTCGCCTGGAGGTTTTACTAGCTACCTGATGAAGGTGCAGAGCTCTGAAAGCTCGAATTTCTAAACAAATCTAATGGACTACAACCTGGTGATGTGTGATTTTTTTTTACCTTTGTACACCCCAGCCCAACACTGGTATCTGCATATTGTAACTTGATTGTTTTAGGGAAGTTCCACAGAAACTAGAATGATCTGTTCTGAATTCCTGTCATGTGCAGGCAGCAATGACTTTTGTAATCCCCTTTTCACAGGATATGAGAAGAGCAGCTTTGCAGGTAGAGCTTCCCAACTGAGTACCATGTGAAGGTCTGACAGAGCCCCTTGATTCGTGGGACAGGAGAGACGTCCCTCTTTCAGTCCAGAAGGGGCAAATTCTTTGAACGTTTTTGTCTGCTTCAGTAGGCTCTTAAAATATCGTCTTTACCTGAACCACAGGGGCACGTGCCTGAGCCAGTTTGCCCACTGTGGGGAAAGGAAGTCTCAGGAGGCATTCCACGTGCCATGGAGAAACCGTGGAAGTGTGGGGATTGCGGGAAAGGATTCCGCTCCCCCTCCAAGCTGGAGATCCACCGCCGTGTCCACACCGGGGAGAGGCCGTTCAGCTGCTCGGTGTGCGGGAAGGGCTTCAGCGACTCGTCCACCCTGCTGACCCACCAGCGGGTCCACACCGGGGAGCAGCCCTTCACCTGCTCGGTGTGCGGGAAGGGCTTCACCCGGCTGTCCATCCTGCTGACCTACCAGCGGCTCCACACCGGGGAGAGGCCGTTCGCCTGCTCCGAGTGCGGGAAGGGCTTCAGCGACTCGTCCACCCTGCTGCGGCACCAGCAGGTCCACACCGGGGAGAGGCCCTTCACCTGCTCCGTCTGCGGCAAGGGCTTCACCCAGTCGTCCACCCTGTTCTCACACCAGCGGGTCCACACCGGGGAGAGGCCGTTCAGCTGCTCCGTCTGCAGCAAGAGCTTTACCCGCTCGTCCACCCCGCTGACCCACCAGCGGATCCACACCGGCGAGGGGACCTTCACCTGCTCCGAGTGCGGGAAGGCCTTCACTAAGTTGTTGAAACTGAAGTCCCACCAGCGGGTCCACACCAGGAAGCGGCCCTTCACCTGCTCCATCTGCGACAAGGGCTTCGCCCGCTCGTCCGACCTGCTAACCCACCAGCGGGTCCACACCGGGGATAGGCCGTTCAGCTGCTCGGTCTGCGGCAAGAGCTTTACCCGCTCGTCCGACCTGCTAACCCACCAGCGGGTCCACACCGGGGAGAGGCCGTTCAGCTGCTCGGTCTGCGGCAAGAGCTTTTCCCGCTCGTCCAACCTGCTGACCCACGAGCGGCTCCACAACGGGGAGCGGCCCTTCACCTGCTCCGTCTGCGGCAAGGGCTTCACCCGCTCGTCGCACCTGCTGCGGCACCAGCGGGTCCACACCGGGGAGCGGCCCTTCACCTGCTCGGTGTGCGGCAAGAGCTTTACCCGCTCGTCGCACCTGCTGACCCACCAGCGGGTCCACACTGGGGAGCGGCGCTTCACCTGCTCAGTCTGCGGCAAGGGCTTCCCTCACTCGTCCACCCTGCTGCAGCACCGGCAGGTCCACACCGGGGAGCGGCCCTTCACCTGCTCCGTCTGCGGCAAGGGCTTCCCTCACTCGTCCGACCTGCTGCGGCACCAGCAGGTCCACACCGGGGAGAGGCCGTTCAGCTGCTCGGTCTGCGGCAAGAGCTTTACCCGCTCGTCCGACCTGCTGGCCCACCAGCGGGTCCACACCGGGGAGAGGCCGTTCAGCTGCTCGGTCTGCGGCAAGAGCTTCACCCGCTCGTTCAACCTGCTGGCCCACCAGCGGGTCCACACTGGGTAGCGGCCCTTCACCTGCCTGGTCTGCGGCAAGGGCTTCCCCCATTCGTCCGGCCTCCAGATCCACCAGTGGGTCCACACGGGGGAACATCCTTCCGATAGACCAGAAGTGCACATAATACAGAGAAACTTCGATTATCCAGAATTAGATGAACCAGCACGGTGGCTCAGTGGTTAGCGCTGCTACCTCACAGTACCAGGGACCCGGGTTTCATTCCTGCCTCAGGCGACAGACTGTGTGGAGTTTGCACATTCTCCCCGCGTCTGCGTGGGTTTCCTCCTAGTGCTCCGGTTCCGTCCCACAGTCCAAAGATGTGCAGGTCAGGGTGAATTGGCTATGCTAAATTGCCCGTCGTGTTAGGTACATTAGTCAGAGGGAAATGGGTCTGGGTGGGTTACTCTTCGGAGGCTCAGTGTGGACTGGTTGGGCCTGTTTCCACACTGTAAGGGATCTAATCATCAAGCGACTGAAATACACCCTGCATGTGTCCTTTGGATAATCGAAGTTCCTGTGTATTCCAAAAGTGGCCTAACAAACGTCCTGTCCAGACCCCAACCCCTATACTCAGTGCTCTGGCCAATAAAGTGATCTGCAGAATCTGCGGGACTTGCTTAATCCTGGAAGGTAAATCACGTGTTTCTCCTTCTCTTGCAGGTGGATCCAAGATTTCACTCTCTGTCCCATTGAGTCTCCAGTCAGGTCCTTCAGCTCAACTGGTCTCTCTCAGTATTTCTGACCCATGTGAGCCTCTACGCACCTCCCCCTTCACTTGCTCACACTTGATTTCCCTTACAGCAGCATTCCCTTCAGTTCCTTTCTCCCTGACATCTGTATCCAGCTTCTCCTTAAATGCCGTCCACCTCGACCTGCTACTGTGGGGGTCATTCCCGCTGCAGACAGAGGTCTCTCCTTTGTAACCTCTTCAAAAGATTTACCGCTGACTTCCCCCTTCAGTCTTTTCCATTTCTGGGTCTCCCCGCTGTTGCCAAACTTGGAAGGGTTCAGAAAAGATTTACAAGGATGTTGCCAGGGTTGGAGGATCTGAGCTACAGGGAGAGGCTGAACAGGCTGGGGCTGTTTTCCCTGGAGCGTCGGAGGCTGAGGGATGACCTTATAGAGGTTTACAAAATTATGACCGGCATGGATAGGATAAATAGGCAAAGTCTTTTCCCTGGGGTTGGGGAATCCAGAACTAGAGGGCATAGGTTTAGGGTGAGAGGGGAAGATATAAAAGAGACCTACAGGGCAACTTTTTCATACAGAAGGTGGTGTGTGTATGGAATGAGCTGCCAGAGGAAGTGGTGGAGGCTGGTACAATTACAACATTTAAGAGGCATTTGGATGGGTATATGAATAGGAAGGGTTTGGAGGGATATGGGCCGGGTGCTGGCAGGTGGGACTAGTTTGGGTTGGGATATTTGGTCGGTATGGACGGGTTAGACCGAAGGGTCTGTTTCCGTGCTGTACATCTCTTGACAAAGCCTTGTCTGAGGGTGAAATGTTGTCATTCCCGTTGATGTGGGTGGTCCCCTGTCTGTTGTCCTTTTTGTTTCCTTTCTCGGAAAGGACGTCGCGGACATGGGCAGCGTTCCCGAGCCCCGCTCCGGAACGGGCTGTTCCGTCCTCTTCCAGGCCCCGGGGTGGGGGGAAGGGGCAGCTTGAGTGCAGTGGGAGAGTGGGCCGTTCACCGGGAGGGTGCCAATGGGACGGGAGAGCGGTACCGGTAATGGGGCGAGGGGGAGATGCCTCAGACCGCCAGAAACACTGGGGCAGCTGCTCGCGTGCTCCTTTTGGATCTCACAGCACAGGGAGGCCATTCATCTGATTACCTCCCCGTCTCTGTCTCTCTGGCTCTCTCTGTCTGTGTCTCTGCGTCTGCCTCTGCGTCTGTCTGTCTTTCTGAGGTGACAGCGATTCCAGCATATTGCTGCTTGCTGGGTAAACCTGTTTTTCCTCTGTTTTCCCCCTCTCTCTCCTGCTCAAACCCCTGAACTTCAGGCCGCCCCTGACCCTGTCACTATCAGTGAATAGGGAACAGCTTTTCTTCCTCCACCTTATCTGAACCTATCACAATCTTCCCCACTTTCACCAGTTGTATCTGTGTGTGACCCTCTCTTTCTGTGTCTCTTTCTCTCCGAAGCCCCCTCCCTCACCACATCCCATTTACCCACCCCCCTCCTGTCATGCTCCCACTTTCAAACGGTCTCGTTGTGTTTTCACTGCCTCTTCCCCATCGTTTCCGTCAAGCACCTCATCTCACGCTTAGAACCCATGCAGTGTAGGAGCAGGCCCTTCAGCCCATCCAACCCACACCAACCCTCCCTCACCCAGACCTCTGCCCGTAACCCTGCAATTCCCATTGACTAACCCACCTAGCCTACACATCCCTGGGCACTATGGGTAATTTAGCACGGCCAATGCCCCCTAACCTGCACAGCCCCAAACACTATGTAATTTAGCACGGCCAGTCCACCCAAACCTGCACATTCCCTGGATACTATAGGACAATTTAGCATGGCCAATCCACCCTCACCTACACATCCCTGGACACTATGGGTAGTTTAGCCTGACCAATCCACCCAAACCTGCACATCCCTGGATACTATAGGACAATTTAGCCTGGCCAATCCTACACTAAGGGTGGATTGGCCATGCTAAATTACCCATAGTACCCAGGGATGTGTAGGTTAGGGTCGATTGGCCATGCTAAATTACCCAATCCTACACATCCCTGGGTACTGTTAGGATAAAATAGGTCAAGGGAGGGTGGAGCTATAGCTGCTGTTTGGGGAATTGAAACTGTAGCTGTAGCTGCTACTTGGGAAATCGAAACTGTTGCTTACGTGGCCAGCTCAGCTGCCAACGCCCAAATGAGCTCAATAACAGGAAACGCCTAGCAAACGCGAAATGTCCTAATAAGGCAATGCTTAGTAGCTCTGCGAAGCTCTGCTTAGCAAAGAGTATATCAGGAGCAGATTTGGGAGGGGAAGGCAGAACGCGCCTTCTCCAGTGAATGCATGGTGATTCACTGTATCAGCTACGATTCTGCAATAAAGCCTGCTTGTGCCAAACAATTGAGCATCTGTTGTCTCTCCTCCTAAAACAAACATGCAAGGACAAATTCCGTCCTAACATTTGGTGACTCCCAACACGGGGAGGAAAGAGATAACAGTTGGCAGACCGGTTAGCAGACAACCTTAGGCGCCGAATCTTATTAAGGTATGGAAGTGCCTGTTACATCTAAAACTTCCAGTAGTTAATTTTTGAGTTAGTTCTTGTCTGCTTTCTGATCCTCACCAACCCAAATTGATTTAACCGGGCCACAGAGGCACAGAATCTTGGCTGGTAAGTCATTTTTTTTAAATCTAAAGTAGTGTAAAACTTGGAAGTAATGAGAGCCTTTGACATTAAAATTCTCCACGTATTTTTAAAATTCTCCTGCGTGGAGGGGTGGGGGTATCACGTGGAACTTGGAATTAATAAACGCGGGAGACGTGTGGAACTCGGTGGTAACGAGGACCCCGTAGCACAGACTTTAAAATTCCTAGAAGTGAGGGGCATTGGGTAAGGAGAGAGACAGAGGACAGGGGACAGAGACAGACAGAAACAGAGATACAGAGAGACCGACACAGGAAGAGAGTGAGAGAGAAAGAGGGAGATAGATAAAGAGAGACAGAAGGTAATAAAGACAAAGGGGAGAGAAACAGAGAAAAGGGAAGAGAAAGCAAGAGAGAAGGATAGAGAAAAAGGATTGCGAGAAATAAGGGTTAGGGGTAAGGAGACTCGCAGCAGCCAGCGAAGAGAGAGAGAGCGAGCCGATCTGTCCCAGCAGCCTTAAGAGAGAGAGAGAGAGTGAAAAGAGCTGTACAACTGACAAGGTTTAACCCTTTGATTTGGTTTGAATGCACATTTTTTTTTGTTGGTGATTGAATGTGTAAGTTTTATTCCCTGGAGCTTGAGTTCCAGGATTGTTTTAAATGTGATTTTTATGGAAACTTAACATGATTTTTTTTTAAGGTTGATGACTTCTGTTCTTTTAAAAGTCATGACTGCCTTACTATCCGATTCTAACTAATCTCTTTTACCTTTACATAAAAGCAATGTATGGAGGACAGTTGAAGTTTCAGTTCAACAGTAGGTTGTCGTAAAAACGAAAACTTCCATGGTTATTATCTGTGACCTTGGATTCGGCCATTGTTCATGCATTAGAAGTTTTTTTTTAACTTGAATTGGCAAATTCTTGTAAGACAGCTCTGATTATTTTACGACCTATAGTATTGTAATTGAGTAATGATTGGTCAGGAGTACTTAAGAAAACTAATTTTGGATCTAAATTAGGGGACTAAAACTGGGTGATTACAGTGAATTTCAAAATTGGGAACTGTATGAATTTTACATTTTAAATATTGAATACTGAATAAATGGACGTAAATATATAAATATGTTTACAAGTTAGGAACAGGCTTTAAAGTTAGTCAAGCATGAATTGATAAATTGGTGTTTGAAGTTATGGGAAGCTAGGAACATTGCAATATTTCTTAAAAGAAAGAAAAAGGGAAGAACGTAACGACTTGTCCCCTTCGGGAAGTACCAATAGGGGACAAGGAGATTGGGTTTGTGTGTGTCCCCCTCACCAGTGGGGAGGTCGGAACATTTAAAAGGAAATGACGGTCCTGGTTGAGAATCCGATAGGATTGTCAGAACAAATTGATCTATTTTTGAGGCCCAGTCTGTATATGTGGGCTGAGTTAATGCCTATTTTGAATATACTATTTACTGGGGAAGAAAGGGGACTTATATGGGGATGCTGGACAGGGAAAGATACAGAAGATAGAAGGGTGGAGTGGGAAAAAACCATTAGATGAATTGTTAGGAGAGGCACAGAAAGTGTTTGTAAAGAGAGAGGACGAGAGACAGAAGCAGAAGGCGAAAATGACGGTCGCTGCGGTTGATGAGGTAATTAGGAGAAGAATGGAACCAAGAGTGAGCAACCGGAGCAGCGGGTGACAGCATGTAGGGCAGAGAGGAAAGGGGATAGGGAGAGACAAGGAGGAGCATTTGATAGAGGGTTTGAGCGACAGGGACAGAGATGAAGGTCTCCACAGGCAGGATGCCATTATTGTGGAAAGATAGGGCATTTTAGGCGGGAGTGTCCTGATCTATAAAGGGAAAAGAAAGAGCCATTCCGCTTATGATTTTGATAACGACGGGGAGGGGGACAACAACTGGCATCATTTCTGAGCAGTCAGGGGTTAACAACCCAGTCATAGATTGGCTGAATAGTACATTCGGTAGATGGGGAACTGTGCTGGGACAGCTGGCCCTTGGTTTATGCATCTCTGTTGCTATCTTTATTACCTGTGGTGGTTGTTGTATACCATGTATCAGGACGCTTGTGACACGACCGATTGACCGTGCCCTGACGGGAAAGGATGGCCCCCACCCGCATACCAGGCAGCGGTGCTGGTGGAGCCTGTGATGGGGGCACCCCAAGGAAAGATTACAGGATCGAAACCAGAGGGAATGGAGGAGCTATGCCTGAGAGAGAAACGCGGGACAATATATGATTTTGCTTTATAACTGTGTCACTCATTTCTAATCCTTCTCCTTTAGGGCCTCAGAATGTGAGGGCTGTGGTCCAAGGACCCCCTAGTTATATATTTTTCCTGTTTAAATTTGCAACAGATAAATTTGTGCTTTTTATGCTGCAGTTAGAGATTGTGAAGTGCTATATGCCTCAAGACTCAAGAAACTATTGTTCACCCAAGAGATTCCTAGCCATCATCTGGTATTCCTAAATGGCTTCGATTGGTCTCGAAAGCCACTGATCACAGTAATAAGCCAGTTGCCACTGCCCGTGTCCATCCTTAACGTCTGTGAAATGGATGTGGGTTTTTGTTGGTCAGTGAAGATGACTGGTTAGCCAGTGACGGGTAAGATTCCTCGAGCGAGGAACAACCTAAGACAGGCACAGTCGTGCATTGGCCTTCAGAATAGTGGCCTGTGGTCATGTGGTTTTAGCAGATCCCTGGCCTTTGCATCCGTGTCGGGAATCTGATTAAGTTTCTGGCTTGCAAAGCAGCTTGATAGAAGGAAAATCGTGCACTCAGTACATTGTATTCGCTGTATTTTTGACAAATGAAAATGCCAGTTTTATGGCAGCTTCCAGAACCGACTTAACAACAAACCTTTGGGAAGGAAGGAGAGCTCATTGAATCCTATTACAAAAGATTTGACATGATGTCAGTAGTTTAAAATTATTTTAGGATGTCATGATATAATACGACCAATTTTAATGAGTAGTTGTACAATTAGGTGTTCTTTGGACAAGAGACCTTCATTCTGCAGGCATCCTAACTCATCCACTTTGTGTTTTCCCTGGTTCTCTTCCTTTTGTTATCATGCTCAGTTTCACTGGGTTTTTTTTATCGTTGTGTTAGTTTTGAGATACCTTTTTGTAGTTGTTTTCTTTAAAAGAAATAACCTAGAATTGCCTACTAATTGTTAATTTTCGCTTGTTGCTTGTTTTGTTGCAGTATGCTGCTTAGGGACCCCTTCACCCTGAACTAATGTGTCCCTAGAACCGGTCGGCCTAGTTGAGATAACGTGTTCGGAGAAGCCAAAGGGACGTTTGGGGGGCGTCCGCCGACACACCCGGCCCCGGTTGCTGCGCGACATTGCGTTTGTAGCGGTATGGGTTGATGTGGCCTCAGTAGAGGCCAAGGGAGGGAATGTTGGGATGGAAATCTAATAAGCCTAGGGAGGGTAGAGTTGTAGTTACTGCTTGGGGAATCGGGGGCCGCTGCGGAGCGGTTGTTTGGACTGCTGACCGAAACTGCCTGTACAGCTGGACTGTTGTTTACCAGACTGGAACTGTCTCGTAGACAGCTACCAAGGTCAGGCAACACTATGGCCGGCTCTTCTCAGCGTAGCTGCCGAGGCCATAACAGGTGGCTGAGCTGTTGTTTACCAGACTGGAACCGTCTCGTGGATATTTGCCAAGGCCGAATAAGCTCTGTCACAGGAGACGCTTTGTGTGCGAGAGATCACGTGTGCGAGTAGTTACGTAGCTTAGCAAAAAATATATCAAGTGTGGATTTCTGGGGGAAAAACAGAATGTGCACCTTCTCCAGTGAAAGCATGTATTTCACTGTAATCAGCTACGATTCTGCGAAATAAAGAACTTGCTTGTGCCAACTAATGGAGAGTCTGTGGTCTCTCCTCTAAATGACCACGCAAGGACAAATTTCTGTCCTAACAATATGAACAGGGCTGTATGTCAAAGGACAGCATTATTTTATCCTCTTCTACCTTGTGTGTTTGGTGTTCAGGAATTCTTGGGTGGAGTGAATGGAGTGGCGTGAATCTTCTACTCAGTGTTTTAGTCTTCACTGGAGTTCTTTGACTAGTCTGTATAGTGGTGTTCCAGGTAGTGAGACTGTGGGCCTGAGGGGGGCTCCTGGTTTGAAGAGGAGAACAACAAAGTGCCATTCCAAGATGTCACAGTAGAGCGAACAGTTAAGGGGAACTTCAAACTAGCGTCTACAGGAAACAATACACACGGACCAAATATGTAACTACAGAAGCAATCATCCCAACACCCACAAACGAAGCTGCATCAGGAGATTAATTCAACAAGCCACCACACATTGCAGCACAGAGGAGCTGCGATGGGCAGAAGAGAAATACGTATACGTACTCGAGAAGAACAGGAAGCAATAAACCCAGTGCGCCATTTTCTCATTGATGTTTCCAAGCTGACCCTCAAATTTGGTTTGTCCCTGCATTCTTTCCTGGTTGTCCTTTGTGGGTTTTGAAAACTTTCCCAATCCTCTGACTGAGGATAAGAGTTGGGAAGTTATGTTGTGGCTGATAGGACATTGGGTAGACCACTTGGAATATTGTGTGTAATTCTGGTCTCGCTCCTATCAGAATGATGTTGTGAAACTTGAAAGGGTTCAGAACACATTTAAAACGATGTTGTCAGGGTTTGAGCTGAATGGGCTGGGCTGTTTTTCCTTGTGCACCAGAGGCTGAGGGGTGACTGAGAGTCATTAATAAAATCATGAGAGGCATGGATAGGGTAAATAGACAAGGACATTTCCCTGGGTGAGAGAGTCCAGAACCAAAGGGCAAAAGGTTTAGAGTGGAGGAGGGCAAGATTTGAAAGGGTCTTGAGGAGTAACCTTTTCATGCAGAGATTGGTGTGTGGAAGGAATGAGCTGCCAGAGGAAGTGGTGGTTGTTGATTCAGCTATGACATTTAAAAGGCATCTGGAAAGGTTTAGAGGGATACGGGTAAGTGCTGGCAAATGGGACTAGATTAGGCTAGGATATCTGGATGGCCCGAAGGGGCTGTTCTGTGCTGTAAATCTGACTCTGGCTTGCCACGAACATTTGCCATGTCCATATGTTTAGTTTCTCTCGGTTTGTCTGAGCCGCTTGTGACATTCCCCACCAATCCCAAAGCTTGTGGTCCGTACCGACCAATCGGAGAGAGATATTGCAGAGGGTGGGACAACACGAGACGCAAACGCGGCCGCTATTGGTCAGATGGAGTAAGGTGCGCTCTGATTGGAGGAGGCGCGGATGACGCGCGTCACTGAAGGAGACGGAAAGGAGAACAAAAACAAAGATGGCGGCGCGAGGCTGCGGTTTCTGACGGAGGGAGGGGGGCAGACAGGCATCGTTTACCTCAGAAAATACCTTTAAAATACATTTCACATTAAAGTCGGAACTTTTCAAACAAGAGGTGACGGTTACCGGGTGAACGGGAAAACAAATTAAAACTGTCGGCGGTGGAGGAGAGAGAGCCGGCGCCCGCGGCTTCTTCGGCGGCGGCCGGAGCCCAGGAGCTCAACAGCCCCCCGGAGCTGGAGGAAGGTCCGAGCTCCAAGAAGCGGGGGGTCCGGCTGGAGGCTGGATTTACTCAAGGCTTGTATCTATTAACTTATTTAAATGGTACCTACTGTATGGGGGTATGGTTTACATTAAAACCGGAGGATCATGTCAGAGTGTTTGTTTATATTGAGCAGTTGTAGTTGGTAAAATACACTCCCTGGAGGAACACCTTCTATGATGCTGCATTTCTTACCTTCTGCCCTTCCCCCATCTGTTATCTCTCATCTCAATTTTACATTCTTTTGATCAAATTTTATTTCACATTAATCAGACTTTCTATCCACTGTGTGCTATTAATTTGTTTGTTGTATTATTGTAAGACAAAATTAATGATATTTCATTTCTGATGTCAGAGTTTGACATTGACTGTGCAGGTGTGAATACCAGTAAGTTGTGGAAATAAATCAACAACTTGTGCTTTTTAACAAAAAGAGCTGTTCACTGCTATCAATGGCATTCTCTCATTTGAGGGTGATGATTCAAGTCTGACCAACAAACTGTTTCATGCAGTTACCCAATTTAATGAAGCTTTTTCAGAAAATAACTCTGGCAGATTAAGATTTATACAACTTATTTCTAAGATTCATTTATGTGCCCAGTTCTCTACCTGGTCTCCTCTACATTGTGGAGAATGGAGGCCAACTTGCAGAACATTTTAGAGACCAGCTCTGGGATGCTGAAACTAAATGACTCCACTGTTCTGTGGCCAATCACTTTAACTCTCTCTCCTCCACCGCCAAACTCTAACCACCTGACGCCTGACAGAAGAACACCTCATCTTCTGCCTCTTAAATACAGCTGCTGTTTCTCTACTTATCTGGATGTTTGTAGTTTCCTTAATTAGATATTGATTCATGGGGCTTGGTGGTGATAGGGAATCTGTCCATGACTGAGAACAAGGTCACAGGCACAAAGCATTAGACATTTTAAAAATACTTTTATTGCAACCTTTTTCAAAATTATAAAGCTATAAAATATGAAAATAACATTCTAACAACAATAACAACAGTAAACCAACTACTATACTACTCCACAAAACATATCAAAATTATACTCACTACAGATCAATAAATAATATGCTCAGTGCAATAAGACCTTAGCTTTCAATCTTCAAGAACATCAATTATTACCCGAACACTTGTTTGAAATTCTTCCTGTCAGGGCATAGAGTTCAGTATACCAAACCGACACGGCTACACAAAGGCCTTAATTAAAATGGCAGACAAATCTGCTTCCAGGTAATTCAAAAAGGACTGCCATGTCTTTTAAAAATTCTGTTTTTGGTGCACCATATTTGTGAGAATGTCCAAAGCAATGTGTTCCATAATTAACTTGTGCCACCCTGACAGACACCAGGGGAGGGGGTTTCGCAGACACCCAGCACATCAGAATATTCTTCCTTGCACAAAAAGTGAGGATATTAAAAACTTTCACCCATGCACATCTAGGGAAGATAGGTTTGTCAACCCCAGGAGGAGAGAGACCAAGTCAACCTTACCTCTGGTCCCCAAGATCCTCTCTAGTACTCCTGCCATAGCTCTCCAATACATAAGAGGCTTGTGGCAGGACCATGCTAAAATTACTGGACCTTACACCATTGGTGAGAATCACTGATAAAGGACCACTGTAAAGGACTGTTACCCATCTAGAAAAATTTCACCTCGACTAAACCACTCCAGGGTATTAAAAAAAAGGAAATGGCCACTCCACCCAGTCAAATCCCTTCTCTACATCCAAGGAAACCAACAACCCTTGAAATGATTGCTGTTGACACACTTGAATCATTTTAAGCAAGCTCCTGGGTTGGATTGGACATGATAAATTACCAAAAGTGTCCAGGTATGTGCGGATTAGGGGGATTGGCTATGCCAAATTGTCCCACAGTGTAGAGGGATGTGTAGGATGGATTTGCCATGGGAAATGCATGGAGGAGGGTGGGGGTGTGGGATGCTCTTCGGAGTGTCAGCATGGACTAAATGGGCTAAATGGTCTGCTCCCACACTGTACGGATTCTATGACACCACCAAAGGAGCATTTTATCTGCATCTACCCTGTCAAGCCCCTTTCTGAATTTTGCTGGTTTCAAGAAGATCACTTCTGGTTCTTTGTGTCATAGAGTCATACAGCACAGAAGCAGACCCTTCAGTCCAACTCATCCACATTGATCAGAATTCCCAAACTAAATAGCCTCCTTTTGGCCCATATCTACTTAAACCTTTTCATTAATGTACCTATCCAAATGTCTTTTACGTGCAGTAACTGTACCTGCACCTACTACTTCCTTTGGAAGTTCATTCACTCACAAACCATCCTCTCTAAAAAGGTTGCACTCGGGTTCCTTTTAAATCTCGCTTCTCTCACGTTTAAAAAAAAATACACCCCCTAGTTTTGATCACTCCCACGCTAAGGAAGAGATCTTTGCAATTCACCTTACCTACACCCCTTTTGAATTTATAAATCTATATAAGCTCAACCCTCGACTCCTTTGCTCCAGTTAAAAAACAAAATCCCAGCCTCTCCTTATAACTCAACCCCTCCAGCCTTGGCAACATTCTGGTAAATCTTTTCCAAATCCTCTCCAATAGTATCCTTCCTATGACGGGGTGACCAAGACTTTAGTCGATACTCTAAGAGCAACATCCTGGATAACTTCATGACTTCCTAACTCCGTTACTCAGTGATGTGAACAATGAAAGCAAATGTGCTAAGCGCCTTCTTAACCACCCTGTCTACCAGTGATGTAACTTTCAAAGAACTACGTACTGACCCCCCCCAGGTCTCTCTGTTCTACAACAAGACCCAGGGCCCTACCATTACTTGTACAAGTTTTGTTGGTTTTACCAAGATGTAACCCCTTGCTTTTATCCATACCCCTCTCAGACACACACATTCACCCCCTCCCTGACACCCTCACCCTCTCACAGGCTTATACTTCCATCACACACTCACTTTACCACACATGCACATACACAAATATGCACTCTTATGTGCGCGCGTGCGCACACACACACACATACACACAAACTCACATGCACACACATACACAAGTCTATGGGGTGAATTTGCATTTAGAGTCAGAGTCAGAGAGATGTACAGCATGGAAACAGACCCTTCGGTCCAACTTGTCCATGCCAACTAGATATCCTAATCTAATCTGGTCCCATTTGCCAGCACTTGGCCCATATCCCTCTAAACCGTTCCTATTCATAAACCCATCCAGATGCCTTTTATACCAGCCTCAACCACTTCCTCCAGCAGCTCATTCCATACACACACCACCCTGTGTGAAAAACGTTGCTCCTTAGGTCCGTTTTATATTTTTCCCCTCTCATCATACACCTATGCCCTATAGTTCTGGACTCCCCGACTCCAAGGAAAATACTTTGTCTATTTACCCTATCAATGCCCCTCATAATTTTATAAACCTCAATAAGGTCACCTCTCAGCCTCTGACCCTCCAAGGAAAACAGTCCCAGCCTATTCAGCCTCTCCCAATAGCTCAACCCCTCCAACTCTGGCAACATCCTTGAAAGGGTTCAGAAAAGATTTACAAGTTTCACAACATCCTTGGGATAGGAAGGAGACCAGAATTGCATGCAATATTTCAACAGTGGCCTAAGCAATGCTCAGTGCACTGACCAAAAAAAGGAAAGCATACCAAATGCCACCTTCACTATTCTATCTACCTGCGACTCCACTTTCAATGAATTATGAATCTGCACTCAAAGGTCTCTTTGTTCAGCAACACTCCCTCGGACCTTACCGTTAAGTGTCTAAGTCCTGCTTTTCCAAAATCCAGCACCTTGCATTTATCCAAAATAAACTCCATCTGCCTATCCTCAGCCCATTGGCCCATCTGTTCACGATCCTGTTATACTTATTAGCTGTCTGTTACATCTCCAATTTTGGTGTCATCTGCAAACTTGCTAACTAATACCTCCTATGTTCACATGCAAATCATTTATATAAATGATGAAAGTAGTAGATCCAGCATTGATCCTTGTGGCACACCACTGGTCACAGGCCTCTAGTCTGAAAAGCAACCCTCCACCACCATTCTACCTTGCAGAATTATATTTGCTGATACATTCAATTTTGCTTAAAAATGCACAAAGTCTGCAGGCAGTCAATCCACGCAATATTTTGTAAATTCCTACTTTGGAAATAGAACCAGTCTGACTTGAGATTGGCATACAGATGGTTTCCGACCTCAACTTTAATACATTGTCTGAGCCGAAATGTCACCTTAAGTTATGTCGAGAATGTGACTTAAAAATAGTTCTGGGATTTACATATTAATGAACCTAAACCTGCAACCCATTCTAAAAGGTGAAAGATGTAACAGCAATCTAGATTGTTCAATATACCATTTCAGTTGCATGACACTGTAATCTTTTGCTACAAATTCTGTCCTATGATCCTGCTCCACAGCTACCATATGAAAGAGCAGTACTCCAAAAGCTAGTCCTTCCAAATAAACCTGTTGGACTATAAACTGCTGTTGTATGGTTTTTAACTCTTTTTCTCGTGAATACAGCCCACACCTTGCACTGCTGCCAGTAAACTTTACAATGCTGATGAAATAATGCAGCAGCTGCAGAGATGAAAAATTCAACAGTTTCTAACGATACTAGCTATTCATTTTCTGCTCCTTCTGATACACAACATTGGAAACTTAGTGCTAGAGGTTGAAAGAAATGAGTGGTGACTGGGACATCTGGTCAGCCTCTGCAGACCCTCTTGCCCTTCCTTGTTTGAGCAAAATGCAACCCCTGGCTTTTATCCACACCTCTCTTATGCACATACTCTCTGACACACACACATGCCCAATACTCACCCTCGCACAGACTGATACTCCATAACACTCACTTCACCAAGCAAGCACACATGGAGACACCTGTGCTGCCCTGCATAGTTTGCAGAAATCTCTTCTCTTCAGAGAATCCCCACAGTGTGGAAGCAGGTTACTGGACCCAACGAGTCTACCCGACCCTCCAGAAAGTAACTCCCCTACCCCCATTTCTCTACATTCACCCTGACTAATGCACCTAACCTGGACATCCCTGGGCACTATGGGTAATTTGAGCATGGCCAATCCACCCTAACCTGGACAAAGTTAAAAATCACATAACATCAAGTTATTTGGAAGCACTGGCTTTCGGTATGAAACTCTTTCATCAGGTGGTTGTGAAGAATAAGATCATAAGGGACAGAATTTGTGGAAAAACATTGCAGTGTCCTGCCACTGAAATGATGTTTTGAACTAACCTGGATTGTTTTTTTTTTGTAGATATTTTTATTGAAATGTAACATTTTTGCAAATTTACAAAAATAAACAAAACTCTCGAATACAAACATTGATGTACAATTAAATCATATATACAATAGTCATAATTTAACAAAGAAAAAAGAAAGAAAACAAAAAAAGAAAAAAAAACGAAAAAAGAAAGAAAAAAAAACTCAACTTTCTACTAATCTAACCTATAACTAACCAGAGTGTATACCTAAGTCTCTTACATGCTCGGAATGTATAAACATCAAATATAATAAAACCCGTATTCGCGCAGGATTCCTCTCCCAAGGGGCCCCGGAGCAGCCCGGTCTGAAATCTTCACTAAATAAAAGCCCTTGTTAGGATAGCCGAAATATCTGCATTTATATAATTCAAAAAGGGCTGCCATATTTTATAAAATAATTCAGTCTTTCGGTGCACCATATTTGTGAGGAAGTCAAGGGGGATATATTCCATAATTAATCTGTGCCAATTTGAAAGTCCAGGGGGGCCCTCAGCCACCCAGTTCACCAAAATATTTTTCCTTGCACAGAAAGAGAGAATAGAAAATAGTCTTTTCCCATGCATATCCAGAGATGAGAGGTTCGAAAAGCCCAAAAGGAGAGATACAGGGTCCACCCTAATTTCCGTTCCTAAAATTTCTGTCAAGGTATTTGCCACTTTAGTCCAGTATCTGCGGATTTTCTGACAAGTCCACAGACAATGTACAAGAGTACCCACCTCTATTTTGCATTTAGGACACATTGGAGATGCTCCTGCCTTAAATTTTGCCAGTCGAGCCGGAGCTATATGGGCCCTATGAAGTATCTTTAGTTGGATAGCCTGAGTTCTGTTACAGATAGCAATTCTTCTAGCATTTTCCCAAATGTCATTCCACATATCCTCAGAGATTTCTAGCCCCAAGTCCTGCTCCCATGTTTTAAGCAGGTCATCCATGTCTCCTGAGACTCCATCATGTAGCAAATGGTATATAGTACTAACGGAGGATGCCCCCGCTGGTCGTAAGACATTACGTTCTCTGTCTGATTTATAAAGACTATCTATTAATGTAGTCTTCCTCTGTATATAATCTCGAACTTGGAAGTATCGAAAGAGATCCCCATTAGGTATTCCGAATTTCAGACGCAGCTGCTCAAAGGACATCAGGATCCCATCTTTAAATAGGTCCCCTAAGCATGAGATGCCCCTGGATCTCCAGAGTTTAAAGGTGGCATCTGTAATCCCCGGTTGGAATCCCCATGCGCCTACTATTGGTGCATGGGGGGATGTTTTATGTGAGTTACCCTTATTTTGCCGCATTATATTCCAGGCCTTAATTGTGTTTAATATTATGGGATTTTTACAGTGGTCTGTAATGATTTTCCTCTTATCTGAAAATAAAAGGTTAATAAGTGGGTATTTTACTTGGGAGGCTTCGATATCCAGCCAAATTGATTGTGGATCAGATGAAACCCAATCAGCTATGTAACTTAGTAGGGAGCTTAACTGATATTTCCTAAAGTCTGGGAAGTCCAGTCCTCCCCTTGCCTGTGGAAGCTGTAGCTTCTCCAGCTTAATAAGGGGCCGTCTATGGTTCCAAATAAAGGAGCCCAACCAGCCATATAATTTACGTAGGGCTAGCCTTGGCTGCATCAGCGGGAGCATTCTCATAGGATATAAGAGACGGGGCAGAACATTCATTTTAATTAATGCTATTCTCGCTAGCCAGGAAATCGGAAGGTCTCTCCATCGCTGGAGGTCCTGCCTTATCCTTTCCATTAATTGTACAAAATTAGCCCTATACAGCTGATCAAATACTGGCGTGATAAAAATACCTAAATATAAGAAGCCCTCCAGGGACCAACGGAAGGGAAAAGGGGATCCGTCCATTAAGTGGGGTATCATAGCCAGACCACCCATTGGCATGGCTTCCGATTTTGAAAAATTAATTTTATAGCCTGAGAATGCACTAAATGTATTAATAACTTGAATTAGACGAGGCACTGACATTAAAGGATTACTGAGGAATAAGAGAACGTCATCTGCATAGAGGGTAATTTTGTGTTTACCTGTACCAATCCTCAGGGCCATTATATTAGGATCAGTCCGGATGGCTTCTGCTAATGGTTCGATTATCAGTGTAAACAACAATGGTGAGAGAGGACATCCTTGACGGCAGCCCCTACCCACACTGAAGCCATCCGATCTTAACCCATTAGTAATAACAGCTGCTTTGGGGTCATTATACAATGTTGAAACCCATTTGGTAAACACCTGTCCAACGCCAAACCTTTCCAATGTGTAAAATAAATATGACCATTCAACCCTATCAAATGCCTTTTCCGCATCCAATGAAATTACTACTCCTGGTATCTTTCCCTGATGACAGGCTTGGATCATATTCAAGACCCTTCTGATATTATTGGATGATCTGCGGCCCTTAATAAATCCCGTCTGGTCCTCCTTTATAATATATGGCAGTACCCTTTCTAGTCTTAGTGCTAACATTTTTGAGAGAATTTTAAAGTCTACATTTAGTAAGGATATTGGTCTGTAAGATGCACAATCTTCTGGGTCTTTTCCTTTTTTGAGGATAAGAGAAATATTTGCTTCTTTCAGCGTGGGCGGGAGACAGACCTGACTATGCGCAAAATTATACATATCCATAAGTGGGTCAACCAATATTCCTGTAAATTCTTTATAGAATTCAGCTTGAAAACCATCCGGGCCCGGTGCTTTTCCGCTCTGAAGTTGCCTAATTGCCTCAAGTATTTCTTGGACTGTTAAAGGGGTATTTAGGGCCGACACCTGTTCCGGAGTCAGGCCCGGGAAGGTCAAATTTTTTAAAAATGACTGCATCCTCCTAATCCTATCTTCACAATCCTGCGATCTATATAGTTCAGAATAAAATTCTTTAAAGGTCGCATTGATCTTTTTATGATCATGAGTCAGGGTACCTGTACTTTCCTTGATGGTCGGAATAGTTTGAGGGGCTTTCTTTTTCTTTGCAAGAAATGCTAAGTATCTACCCGGTTTGTCGCCATATTCATATAATCTTTGTTTCGCAAATAATATTTCCCTTTTAGCCGTTTGAGTAAGCACGGTGTTTAAAGCTGTCCTAAGAGCTGTAATCCTCTGCAATTTTGTGATAGAAGGTCTATCAGCGTATGCTGTTTCGGCTGCTTTTAGGCGAGCTTCGAGCAGACGCTGTTGCTCTCCCTTCATTTTCCTCTGGGTCGCTGAATAGGAGATGATCAAACCTCGTGCATAAGCTTTGATGGTCTCCCACATCATTGACGGATTGCTAGCCGTACCAGTATTAATTTCTAAAAAAGTTTTAAGTTCTTGGGAGAAGTACTTTAAAAATTTGCTATCTTTTATCAGGAAGGGGTCCATACGCCAATGCCGAGCAGATGTCCCATTGTTCTTTAGCTTAGTTTCCATGTATACAGCGGCATGGTCAGAGATTGCTATAGTACCTATTTTACAGGTTGCTATAGAGTTTAGAAAAATCGATGGGGCAAAAAACATATCAATTCTTGTGTGACATTTATGTGGATTAGAGTAGAAAGAAAAATCTCTACCCTGTGGATGGAGACATCTCCATACATCTACCAATCCTAATTCTTTATTCAGGTCCGCCAGTTGTCTAGATCTGGGAGATACTCCAGCGGCACTCTTGGGAATCCTGTCTATTTCCGGATCCATAATACAATTAAAGTCTCCCCCTATAATTGTATGACGGGCACCAAAGGCCATCAGTTTTGAAAAAGCTTCCGTTATGAATTTAAAGGGGTGTGCCGGGGGGCAGTATACATTTAAGATCCCATATTCCTCTCCATTTATGAGGGCTTTAATCAAAATATATCGTCCAGATTCGTCTTTTATCTGATTTAGAATTTTCAAAGGGAAGTTCTTCCGGACAAGGATAACGACTCCCCTGCTTTTTGAATTAAAAGAGGAAAAAAAGGCCTGATCAAATCCGCCCTGTCGTAAATTTAAGTGTTCTTTATCCGACAGGTGTGTCTCCTGTAGGAGAGCTATATCAACTCTCTCCTTCTTAAGGTTTGATAATATTTTCTTCCTTTTAACTGGCGAATTACTCCCCCTGACATTCCAGGTGCACCACTTAACCGACTGTTCAGCCATAATCATCTGGACAGATCCGAGACCCCTCGGGAGGGGAAACCCTATCTAGAACATCCCGAGCATGGAGCATACAAGATTTACAAAAGTAAAGATTCTCTGATACACTCAAAACAATATAACAAAAAACTCTTTCTAAGTATAAAAAATATAAAACATTCCGAATTGGAGATTTACTCCCTTGTTCCCAGGGAGCGTCACTTCCTCTCCCACAGTCCATCTTACCCTCTTCCAACCAGTGCCCCACCCTTGACCCAGGTGTTCCTCAATAAAATGAGGAGAATTCAAATATAATATAAAGCTAGAGTTAACAGTGAACACCCCACCCCCACCCACACCCACATCTAAATATATTTGGGAATATTAATACCATATATAACTATAAGATTACAATCTCAACACGTAATACTTAAATATAATACCACAAAATAACAGGGGAAAGAAAAACAACCCCGCTCCTAAAAACAGAAGTAAAATAGAATAAGGTAACCACCTCCCCCCATCAACATTAACCAAACGCCCCAACATATATATATACATACACACATAGGGGGAAAGATAAGAAAAGATGAAGGGAAGTAAACCAAAATAATGGGAAAGGCAGACCAGCGTCCACAATCTCTTACAGCTTATTTAAGAGAGTCCAAGAATTCCTTAGCCTTCTCCGGTGATCCGAAGTTATATATGGATCCTTTGTGGCTAAGGCGTAGCGTCGCTGGATATCGTAAGGAGTACTGGATATTTAAGTCCCTTAAACGCTTCTTCGCCTCATCGAATGCCTTCCTCTTTCGGACTAAAGCTGGGGAGAAGTCCTGGAACAGCATGATCCTGGATCCTTTGTGGGTCATAGCTTGGGGATCTTTTCCCAGATTTCTTGAGGCTTCCAGGAGCATCTGCCTCTCCCTATAGCTCTGCAGCTGGAACAGGACCGGGCGTGGGCGCTGGGTTGAGCCGGGCCCACGTACTGTGACCCGGTAGGCCCATTCTACCCTTACCTGGCCTGATCCAGCCTGCAGATTTAAAAGTTGTGGCAGCCAATGCTCTAAGAATGCTGTCAGCTGGCCTCCCTCTTCCTGCTCGGGAAGGCCCAACAACCGAATATTTTTTCTACGACATCGATTTTCGAGGTCATCAATGTGGTTTTCTAGGTTCTGGACTCGATTCTCGAGAAAACGGATGTGATCGGCTGTTGATTTTATCCCAGTCTCTGAAGCTGCGGCCTTCGACTCCACCTCTCTGACTCGGCACTCCAATTCCTGAATGTCTCTGCCCTGCTTCTGCAGCTCGGCTGATAGTGCTTCTCTGCTCTGCCGAGACTCATCGATAAAAGCATCAATCTTCGCCTCCCACCTGGCAAACATCTCCTCAAAGCTCATCTTCATTGGTAAATCTCCTGAAGTAGCTGAAGACACCTTTGTTGCAGCTGAAGAGGGAGAGGGTGGGGGAGGGGTCCCTGCTTTCTTAGAGCCACCTGTTCCCTTCCCTTTACTCATTTTCCAGCTAGTATTAGACTATTTAAATGTACTAATAGGTAACTATTTAAGGTTAACAACTATTATAAATGGTTTAGTGAGTGTGGTGGGGGTGGATAGCCCACTTTTCCCAAGTTTTGGGTAGAGCACTGTGGACCCAGTCTTGCTGGGTCGCCGCCATCTTGGATCCCCCTAACCTGGATTGTTAAGTCTCATCTATTCAAATGGGTTGCAGGCTTCATTAATATGTAAATCTCCAACTTCCTGGAAGGCACTTCTCAACATAATTTAAGGTTTTATAACAAAAGATGACATCGCAGCTCAGACAATGCATTAAATGTGTGAGATCAGAGTCCAAACTTTGAACCAAACTGGTTCTATTTCCAAAGTCAAATTTACAAAATATTATATGTATTGACTGTCTGCAGATTGTACATTTTGAAGCAAAATAGAATGTATCTACAAATAAAAATTCACCCCCATGGACTTGTGTGTATACACGCGTGAGAGAGAGGAAGTCTACTTCTGTGCTGTACGTGTCCACCTCTATTTCATAAGATACTTCATTTCTGGTGTAAATATTGTAAATCATAGCTGGGTACTAACAGTTAGATGTAAGGGAGAAAGAATCCTCAAGTTGGGCACAATCAGAATCCTGGGAGAGCCCTATTTCTGGTTTGCTTCCTAATGAACAGACATTAAGCACTAGCACCTATTTATTTCTCCTGTTGTTTCATTTTTCTTCTTTGATTCCCAGCTAGGACTACACTTTTGTACCTGGTTGGTTGAGAGACTGGGAGATTGTGTGCATTGGGCTTTGATTGACTGACTGAATATTGTATTGTTCCGGAAGGTGTAAAAAGAGGGGGTGGGGATCAAAGCTTCAGCAGAAATCCAGTAGAGCTGAGAACAGACTGACATCTTATTCTGTGGGAACAGAGAGATCAGAGGACAGAGAAATGAGAACCTGGAATCAGAGCGGACACCAGACTACCCTGTGGTCAGTGCTTTGATTAGCATTGGCAACCCTCTACCTTTACCTAGCTTCCCATTTGACTACCCCTTCGATATTCAGGATCCAATTCTTTTCATCCTGAAGCCATGTTTCTGTAAGGAGTCTCAGATCATAATTATTCTCTTCAATGTGTGCAGACAATTCATTTACTTTTGTTACAGTGCAGCACACATGCAGACACACCACTTTTTGTTTCCATTTTTGTGATCTTCAGAATCCAGTTTTGATTGCTGGTATATTTACTCTCCTTGTCCCTTTCTATCATTATCTGATGTTAATTTCCCACATCACTACATTGCTCACCAGCCTTGATTTGGATTGACCAGGCTAAATTGCCCATGTCCAGGGATGTGCAGGTGAGGTGGGTTAGCCATGGGAAATGCAGGGTTATAGTTTCATAGTAATAGAAGCAGGAGTAGGCCATTTGGCCCATCCAGCCTGCTCCGCCATTCATTAAGATAATGGGTAAAACAATCTATCATCTCAGCTCCTCCTCCCTGCATTATCCCAACTATCCTTAATTAACCTACCATGCAAAAACCTAACCAACTGTGTCTTCAATATACTTAATGAGGCGATCTCTACTGCTTTCTTGGGCAGAGAATTCCATAGATTGACTACTATCCAGGAAAAATAGTTCCTCCTCATCTCTGTCCGAAATCCAATCCTCCAAATTATGTGGCCTGGTCTCATCCACCAGGAGAAATGTTTGAATAGGGTAGGGTTTCATCCCTACAGTGGAAATGAATTCCCACTTTCCACCAAAGTCCAGTACATAACTGAATATTAATCTACCTACATCTAGGTGGATAGGCTAGGACTTTTCTCACTGCAGCACAGGAGGTTGAGGGGTAACCGTAGAGATTTATAAAATCATGAAGGGGGTAGATAAGGTGAATGGTGGGGATTTTAAGATTAGAGAGCAAACTTTGAAGGTGAGAGGAGAAAGATTTTTAAACTTGAGGGGCAGCATTTTTTTAAAAAAAAAAGAGTGGTTTGTGTGTGGAATGAACATCCCGACAGTGGTGGATGCAGGTACAATAACAACATTTAAATGACATTTGGATAAGTACGTGAATAGGAAAGGTTCAGAGGGATATGGGCCAAACACAGGCAGGTATGACTAGTTCAGTTTGAGAAGATGGTCAGCATGGATTAGTTGGACTGAAGGGTCTGTTTCTATGCTGTATGACCTCTGTAACTGTTCTGTACTGGTCTTAAAAGCCATTTTCTCACCTTCCCCCATAAACATCCTCCTCTTTGTAGTTCCAAAATCAGATGAACTCAACCTTGAATATATTCAAAGATCCCCTAACTGCAGGCAGGCATCCCTACTTCTGAACTCAATTCCACTTGCTAATATACCGCTTGCTGCACCCGACAACAGGCAGTGACTAGTGTAGAAGGACGCTGAGGCCCCTTTGTACATCCACATGTCATTCCTGATGAAGGGCCCGTGCCCAAAACGTCAACTCTCCTGCTCATCGAATGTTGGCTGAGCATTTCCAGCACAACACTTTGACTCTGATCTCCAGCATTTGCTGTCTTCACTTTCTCCATATCGCAATGTCACCATTTAAACAATGCATCTCTTTGCTTTTTTTTAAACACCACAAAGGCTCTAACTTCACATTGGGGTACTATATTTGCCATGTGTTTGCCAATTGTGGTCTTCGGGAGACAGAGGGTAAACGTGGTTAACGGTTCACCGAGCGTCACAGCTGGGTCTGCAGAGGCCGACCGGACCTCCCAATCACCACCCATTTTAATTCCCCTTCCCACTCCCTTTCTGACATAACCATGTTAGGCCACCTCCATTGCCACAACAAACCAAACCACAAATTGGAGGAACACCACAACATCTTCCACCTGGGAAGCGTACAGCCTGGAGAACTCAACACCGAGTTCTCCACTTTCAAATAACCTCCTTCCCCACTCCTCGAATCCCTTCTCAGGTTCTTCCCCTTCCCCACCCCTCCCTGCCACCAACCAGATTCCTTCCTCCCTGTGACCAACCAGTTTGTACCCTCTGCCAGTCTCCACCTATCCCCAATTCACCACCCTGCTCCCAGCACACCCTTGTTCTGCAGCTCTCCCAACACCCACCCCCAGTCCTGAACAAGGGTGACACCCAAAGCAAGGAACATGTGCAATGCTTGTTGACACAGAGGAACGTATGCAATATGCTCAGTGGTGATGCTGGTATTATTGACAGATTTTGAAATGTCCAAATACCAATAGGAGAAAAAAAATGGTAAAACCACAATTTTTTCCCCCATCTGGCTCGATATTTTGTGGCTTTTGCATCTTGTCTGGCTGCTCAACTTTCTTACGTCTTTTCCCTAGTGTAGGGGGTGAAGGTCTGCACTAGAAGGCCTAGGTTCAGGGTGAGAGCAGAAAGATATAAAACATACCTAAGGGGCAACGTTTCCATGCAGAGGGTGGTGTGTGTATGGAATGAGCTGCCAGAGGAAGTGGTGGAGGCTGCTACAATTAAAGCATTTAAAAGGTATCTGGATGGGTATATGTATAGGAAGGGTTTAGAGGGATATGAGCCAGGTGCTGGCAAGTGGGACTGGAGTAATTTAGGATATCTGGTTGGCATGGACGGGTTGGACCGAAGGGTCTGTTTCTGTGCTGTACATCTCTCCCACTCTAAATAATAAAATGTATACTTTGACAAATTACAAACTATCTCCATGTTAATAAGGTTTAGTTACCACACACTTCACTAACCATTCTCAACAGGTCCTGTCCCTTCAATGACTGAGGAACATCCGCCTCCAGAATGGTCACCGGCTCCTGCCTGCTGTACAGCCGGCCGGTGTGGCCGTGACACAGCAGCTGCGCCAGGAAGGCGGCGGTGACCAGTGACGGGGGTCTGCCCGGGGCCGCACGGCGCCATTTTCCTAACGGCCGCCGCTTCCCCGCTCGAGCGACTTCTCCTCCCAACCGCCTTCACCCCCGCGTGACGTCTGCACGGGGGGGATGGGCGGGGCCGGGGGAGCCTCACCGTCACCAAGCAACAGCCACCTCGCGCTACAACTGCTGCTCCCTGAAGCGGGAAATCTGCATTTTAAAGGGACATGGACATTTAACGGGCTATTTCTGCAAATAGATTGAAATGGACAAGATTACATTTCAAAAGGATGGAGGCACATTCAAAGGAATATCTTAATATGCAAAATGACGCAGTAATATCTAAATGAATCTACATTTCGAAGAGACGTTGCCCTATTTATAAGTTTTGGCATTTGAAGTTATTTGGGCAAAAGTAATAGCAAATGAAATATCAAAAGAAATTCAAAGTTATGAGGAGGGATAAATATCTTCTTTAACCAACTACAATGGCAGGGCAGAGAATTTCAGAAATGCGCAATAAATATTCACAATGTCTCCCTTATTCAAATTGTGTTTAAGGCAATTCAATGGCAAATGGCAACATTTGTTTGTTAATACACTCACCATAAATTGTGAATATGATTTCGATAAAAATAATCTATGTTTAATCCCAAATGGAACAATTAAGTGCAAAGTTACTTTCAACCATTTAATAAAACACTAAATTTTATTTCATGAAAATAGTCATTTTATAAAATCTTTACAAAGGAAATATCTTTCCTGGGCGTCAATATTTACAACAGTTATGCAGCTATTAGTTGGCAATCGACCAACTCATTGAAATAATTTTAGAATAAATTAGCTGTTTCATTATTATACATTGAGATGTTTTAATTAAAATGTCACAAAGGAAATCTTTAACACAAAGCAAAGTTAGATAAAATACAAAAGTATCTTGCAGAATTCACTTCAAATCAAATCTGTTGAATCACAAAAAGATGATGCTCAATGTACCAAATTATAGACAATCACTGGTAATGATGGAAAAACATTGTAAAGAATGTATACATGTCAATTATATCTTAAATGAATATCTACTCTGCCTTGGACAACAACAACTGAAAGTTTTTTTGGCAAATTGAAAACTACAATAGCAAAGCTTCAGAAAATCCACCACTGAGCCAAATCTTGAAAAAAAAAACTCTTATTCAGGAAATTCTTTAAAGATTTCAGGCTTCTCCAGCTTCAATTAGCTGAAGAAGAAACAAATGCATCTGGTTGGAGACATGAATAGAAAAGAATCAGAGGGATATAGACCAAATGCTGGCAAATGGGTCACTAGATTAATTTAGGATATTTGGTTGCCTGGACTGAACGGTTTGCTTCTGTGCTTTATTTCTACATAGTCAGAATCAATTTCACAAAACTAGGATTAGGTCATTCATCCTTTACAGCCTGTCTTGGGCTGTGTCCTAACTACACACATTTCAATGCAAGTTTCAGAAAGATTTCAGCAGCGCTTTCCAAAAAGTGAACATGCTTTCAGACTTTAACAATGAGAATACTTACATTGATATATTCAGAAACAATGTTAAAGATCAGCCATTTCAGAATGTCATTTAAATGTAGAGCTTTTCTAACAATAGGTGTGAATTCTGTCTGTGTCCCAATATCGAGTCAGACTGACATTGTTGTTCGAAAAGCTCTGCATTTAAATGACATTCTTGAAGGTAATTTAAAACAAATTCTGGGATTAACGTACCAAAGAACAGAAGCCCGTTCTAAAATATGAATAGATTAAATCTAAAATTGTTCAATGAAGGACATCTCCATGACCGTGGCCTCCTTTGGCTATAAATTCTGTGATCATGATCTTATTGTCCACGACCACCTGATGAAAAAGCAGCACTCTGAAATGGAGTGATCAGTAAAATTGTCTCATTTGGATCACTCAGGGTTAGAAATGGAAGCATATCTCTTCAAGGTTACAGTTTGATTTGCCCTTTCAACGTTTTTGAAATTTAAGGTGTTCCATTGTAGTGTTCAATTCCGATCCATTAAAATCAGTATCCAGTCTCATCTGAGTGCAGAACCAACTCAACTGACAGAACAAACAAAACAACTTTTCTCTCCCTCCCTCCCTCTCTGGTGACCCAATAGGACTACCAGAGCTGGAAGTACCACTCTCGAAATACAATTGCTGACCTACAGTTTTCTTATGCTGCTGAACATAAGGATTTAAAAGCTGCTAGCCTGATCTCGCACAAAGCACAAAAACAGACTGTTCACCCATGTCTGCGCAGAGGAGAAATTTCAGGAGGAACAAATCACAAAAATAACAACTGTTACCAGTCCCACAACACGTTTCCCATGGACAAAGTTAAAAATCTCACAACACCAGGTTATAAACCAACAGATTTATTTGGAAACACTAACGTTTGGAGCACCGCTCTTTTATCAGGTTGGTTGTGGAGAATGAGATCATGATCCTGGAATTTATAGCCAAAGGAGTCCAGTGTCATGGAGATGTGATATATTAAACTATGAGATTAAATCTTCCATCTTTTAGAATGGGTTTCTGCTCTTTGGCATGTTAATTCCTGAACTGGTTTTTAATTACCTTCTCAAGAAAGTCATTCAAATGCAGAGCTTTTCTAACAATAGGTGTGAATTCTCTCTGGGTCCCAATGTTGAGTCAGAGGGACATTTTTCTTAGAAATGTTTTGCATTTAAATTACATTCTTGAGAAGGTAGTTTTTAGATTAGGTTGGGCTGGATTGGCCGTGCTAAATTACCCTTATTGTTCAGGATATGCACTGTAGGGTGGATTAGCTATGAGAAATACGAAGGGGGTGGGTCTGGGTGGCAATGGTGCTAAATGCCTTCTTAACCATCCAGTCTACCAATTCTTTGCAGGTTGCATCATTATGTACATGAACTCTCCCATGTCTCTGTTTTAACTATACAAGTCCTGTCCTTCCTCATTTTAGCAAAATGCAACCCCTTGCTTTTATTCATACTCTCTCACACTCACAGACTTATACTCCATCACACTTGCACTTCACCAAGCATACACACACTCTTACATACACACACACACAATTCTATGGAGTGAATTTTTATTGGCAGAATTACATTTGCAGATACTTTCAATTTTGCTCACAAAGCACACAATCTACACGCAGTCAATCCATGTAATATTTTATATATTCCTACTTTAAAAACAGAACTAGTCTGATTCAAGATTGGGATACTGACAGACTCGAACCACACAACTTTAATGCATTGTGTGAGCTGAGATGTCACTTTTTTTTAAAAAAAATAAAACCGTAAGTCATCGAGAACATGACTTAGATGTTGTTCTTGGATTTACATATTAATGAGCCGAAACCTGCAACCCACTCAAAGATATCAGTTGCATGACACTGAATTTTGCTATAAGATCTGTGTCTTATGATCCTGCTCCACAGCTACCTGTGGAAGGAGCGGTGCTCTGAAATCTAGTGCTTCCGAATAAACCTGTTGGACTATAATCTGGCCTTATGTGATTTTTAACTTTATCCACTCCAGTCCGATACTGGCACCTCCACATCGTTTCTGGTGAACACAGCCCATACCTCCTAGTGCTGCCAGTAAACTTTACAATGCCAATGAAACAACACAGTACCTGCACTGCTGAAAAATTTACAATTTCTAATGATACTAGCTATCCATTCACCGCTCCATCTGATACACAACATTGAAAACTTAGTGCAGAAGGCTGAAAGAAATCAACAGCTTTAAAACAAAAAACCTCTTAGAGCTCAAAGCTTTCAATGAGAGTCTGAGCCTGCGGTAAGTTCAGGTAATCTTTATTGTGACCCAACTTTGTTAAAGCTTCAGATCCCCCAGCAAAAAGGTGGAGAAAAAGTACCTGCTTTTTAAACAGCTCAAGGTCAAAGCACGCATATTCCTCACCTCCCCCAACCGTCGATTTCGCTGCACTTTGGATGCTACCTGAACTACTGTGCTCTTCCAGCACTACTAATCCAGAATCTGATTTCCAGCATCTGCAGTCATTGTTTTTACCTGAGCAGTATAGTGTTAACCACACAGCTGTGTGTCTGGAGTCACTGTAGGCTGGACTAGGTAAAGGATGCAGCTGGATGACTGAATGAATCCTTTCCCACAATGGCAGTTTCCTTCCCTAAAAAGAGCATGTGTGAATCAGATGGGCCCCCCACCCCAAAAACGGTTTCACTATCAGATTCTGAACGAATTCCAATTCCGTGATCTGCCATGGGCTGGATTCTAACTCAGGAGTTCCCGGAACTGGGTTGATAGTCCAGTCCCTCATGGCACTCGGTTGTTGCTCCTTCAATCACCCTGCGATGGCACGTGAACTCGTTGGTGCCTCCGCAGGTGGGAGGAGCGGATGAAGGCCTTCCCACACACTGTGCAGCTGAAAGGCTTCTCCCCAGTGTGAATCCGCTGGTGGGTCTGAAGATTGGAGGAATCGCTGAACCCCTTCCTGCACTCAGGACAGCTGAAGGGCCACTCCCCTGTGTGAACCCGCTGGTGTCTCAGCAGGATGGAGGAATTGCTGAAGGCCTTCCCGCACTCGGTGCAGGGGAATGGCCTCTCCCCCATATGGATCCGCCGGTGGGTCAGCAGAGTGGTGGAATTGCTGAAGGCCTTCCTGCACTCGGGGCAGCTGAAGGGTTTCTCCCCAGTGTGGAGACGCTGGTGCTTCCACAAGTTGCTCACTTGACTAAATCCCTTCCCACACTTGGGGCAGGTGAATGGCCTCTCACCTGTGTGGACCCGCTGGTGGGTCAGCAGGTGGGAGGAATTGCTGAAGGCCTTCCCACACTCGGGGCAGCTGTAGGGCCTCTCCCCCGTGTGGACCCGCCAGTGGGTCATCAGGTAAGAGGAATGTCTGAATGCCTTCTTGCACTCACAGCAAGAAAACGGCCTCTCACCAGTGTGGAGTCGCCTATGGGTCTGGAGGTTGAAGGAATTGCTGAAGGCCTTCCCGCACTCGGGACACGGGAATGGCCTCTCCCCTGTGTGGACCCGTTGGTGAGTTCGCAGGGCAGAGGCCTGGGTAAAGCCCTTCCCACACTCAGGGCAGCTGAAGGGCCTTTCTCTGGTGTGACTGCCCGATGAGTCTCCAGGGCAGATGGGACACGGAAGCCTTTCCCACAGTCACCACACTTCCATGGTTTCTCCACAGGGCGGGATTCCTCAGGTTTCTCCATGGCCGAAGCTTCAGCCGCACACAAACGCGTTTAGAGCCCCTTCGCACCGTGATTTCCTCTTAACAGGCGATATAGCTGATACACGCTCCACACTCAGTGCACTGCAACAGTAGGTGTCTCATCCAGTCCCACTGATACGGGAAATGTACTCAAACAGGAACCAAAGAGCTTTGCTCCTTCTCACAGAATTACAGTCAAAAATCGTTGTGGTCCTGATGGATTGAGTGACTGTCAGACATTGACACCAAACTGAGGACTGCTGACTCTGGAGAGCTACTGTCACAAAGTACGGCACTGACTAAAAAAGCACAGCAGATCAGGCAGCATCCGAGGAGGAGAATTGATGTTACAGTTGGTTTTGAAATTTCTGTCTTCAGATCTTCAAACGCTGTAAAAAGAGAATATAAAAGTCATCACTGTCAGTCCAGGGTAGAAATTCAGGACAAGCAATTCCGCTTTCTGGTGAACATTCTTTTCTTTTATTATTCCACAAAATTGAAAGCGCCATCCCATTCTCTCTCTCCCCCTCTGTTCTCACTCCACTTTAACCAATTCTTCTGAAGGTGCTGATTCAGGATCTTACAGGAGCAGAAAAGCAAAAACGTCAAGACTTATCTTTCTGAAACTCCAGCTGAAAGTTAATATCTTTCATGTCATTGGCAAAATGCTGAGAGTGAGCAGGTCTGATTTGGAAAGCAAAATAAAGTGTGCCAATTCAGGATGAACCTGCAATGCAGCTTCTTGAGGAACAACCTCAAGAAATGGTTAATGTCCCCGGGAAGGGGAGCATAATGAGACATCAAGGTATTAACACCGACACCAGAGAGAGAAACAGAACATACAGACGTGGCAAACGTTAGTGGAAAGCCAGAGTCATAGAGATATACACACAGAAACAGACACAGGCACTTCAGTCAAACTCTTCTGTGCTGACCAGATATCCTAAATTAATCTAGTCACATTTGCCAGCACGTGTTCCCTGTCCCTATGAACCGTTCGTCTTGATTCACCCGCCAGATGCCTATTAAATGCTGTAATTGTACCAGCCTGCACTACTTTCTCTGGCAGGTCATTCCGTACACACATTCACACCCGCCCAAACCTTGTGAAAAAGTTGCCTCCTTCGGTCTCTTTTAAATCTCCACGCCCCCTTCCCCGCCGCCCTCACCCTAAACCAATCACCCTCTAGTTCTGGACTCCCCCACCCCAAGGAAAGGACCCTGTCCATGCTCCTCGTGATTTTATAAAAGTATATAAGGTTACCCCTAAGATTCTGGCGCGGGCTGGGGAAAACAGCCCCAGGCTATCCTACCGTCCCTCCTCACCCGGGCAATGAAGACACATACCTGAGTTTGCAGAGTCTGCTCCTTCCCTGGATTCACTCCAGTTGCTACCAGTGAACAGAGTGTCTCCCGCTTAGACTGAAGAGGTGCCCAGCGAAAGGGTTTTACTCTGAAACGAGCAGAGCCACTTCCGCGTTGTGACGTCATCGATGGGTCGAGGCGGTGAGGGAGAGACAGGAAGGGGAGGAGCGACAGGGCGAAGAGACGCCTTGGGTCAGGGGCGGGGCGACTGGGTGGAGCGAGAGGCGGATACAGCGGTGGGACAGTGGGAGGAGCAAGTGTCGAGCGACGGCCTACGAGACGAGGGGGCGTGACGCGACGAAGGGGCGGGGCGAACGGCGGCTCCGCACTGCGCCTGCTCCGGATTGACGGCCCGCACTGCCGCGCACAGTTTGCAAAAATCCTTTCCCTTCAGAGAATCCGCACAATGTAGAAGCAGGTCACCCGGCCCAATGAGACCACAGCTGCAAATGTGTTGCAGGTCAAAGCACCTCAGGAATGCTCGAAACGTCGAATTCTCTATCCCTGAGATGCTGCCGGGCCTGCTGTGCTTTGACCAGCAACACATTTGCAGCTGTGATCTCCAGCATCTGCAGACCTCATTTTTTACCCAATGAGACCACACCGACCCTCCGAAGGGTAACCCTTTCCCCTCCTGCCCGATATTTACCCACCGAAAAGACCTCACCTGCACATACCTGGGCACTATGGGTAATTTAACATGGCGAATCCACCCTAATCTGCACATCCCTGGACCATGTGGGGCAATTTAGCATGGCCAATCCACCCTCACCCTTCACAGATTAACCACTCTCCGAGAAAAACAGCTCCTCCTCATCTCTACCTTAAATCTACTCCCCCTAATTTTATGGCCGAGTCTCATTCACCAGCAGAAACTACTCGACAGGGCAGGGAGCTGGTGGGCGTGCGTCTGGATGGCATGCTTTTCAGAGGGGTTGAATGGCCTACTCCCACACTGTAGAGATTGAATGATTCACTGCAGTCGTGTTTGTTCCGGATCACAGCGCGCAGAACTCCCACCTTCCACTTTCCACCAAAAGACAAGTCCCACCCTGCGCTCTGGTATGTGTGATATCTGTCTGCTTAATGTTTCCAGCGAATACAGCCCAAATCCCGCTGCTGTCAGTAAACTTTAAAATGCTCAGGAAACAATGCAATATCGGCGGTACTGAAAACCGTAAGGTTTCTAATGATAACAGTGACTGATTCACTCCTTCTGATGTACAGCAGTGGAAATACAATGTTGAAGGCTGAAAGAAATGAGCAGTTTAAAACCCTTCACTCAGCTCCCCACTCAGCACACTGTACTTACTGCCGGTAAACCTGAAAGCACTTCACCCCCACAGTGCAGTGAATTCCCACTTTCCACTAAAATTCTGGATGTACTCATTCACTCAGTTGCTGTCCCACATATTAAAGATTTCACTGTAACTTGTTCTGTGCAACGAGCCAGAATTGATTAGGGACCTTGGAGTGAAGGAGCCATTGGAAAGTAATGACCATAATACAATAAGCTTCAATTTGCAATTTGAGAGGGAGAGGGTACAATCGGAAGTGACAATATTTCTGTTGAATAAAGGGAACTATGGAGCTATGAGGGAGGAGCTGGCCAAAGTTCAATGATGCAATACCTTAGCAGGGATGACAGTTGGGGAACAATGACAGATATTTCTGTGGAAAATGCAGAAGATGCAGGATCAGTTCATTCCAAAAAGGAAGAAAGATCCTAGGAAGAGGCATGGGAGGCCGTGGCTGAGGAGGGAAGTTAAGAAACATACAAAGTTTAAAAAAGAAAAAGTATAACATAGCAAAGATAAATGGAAAAACGGAGGACTGGGAAGGTTTTAAAGAACAACAGAGGATTACTAAGAAGGAAATACACAGAGAAAAAAATGAGGTACGAAGGTAAACTGGCCAAAAATATAAAGGAGGATTGTAAAAGCTTTTTTAGGTATGTGAAAGGCAAAAAAAAGGTTAAGACTAAAATTGGGCCCTTGAAGACAGAAACAAGGGAATATATTACAGGGAACAAAGAAATGGCAGAAGAATTGAATTGGTACTTCAGATCTGTGTTCACTGAAGAAGACACAAGCAATCTCCCTGAGTTGACAGTGGCTGAAGGACCTGAACTTAAGGGAATTGGTGTTGGAGAGACTGTTAGGTCTGAAGGTTGATAAGTCCCTGGGGCTTGATGGTCTACATCCCAGGATACTGAAGGAGGTGGCTCAAGAAATTGTGGATGCATTGGTGATTATTTTCCAGAGTTCGATAGATTCGGGATCGGTTCCTGCGGATTGGAGGGGGGCTAATGTTGTACCACTTTTTAAGAAAGGTGGGAGAGAGAAAGCAGGAAATTATAGACCAGTTAGTCTGACGTCAGTGGTGGGAAAGATGCTGGAGTCTATTATAAAGCATGGAATTATGACACATCTGGATAGTAGTAAAAAGATAGATCAGAGTCAGCATGGATTTATGAAGGGGAAATCATGCTTGACTAATCTTCTGGAATTTTTTGAGGATGTAATTCTAAAGATGGACGAGGGAGATCCAGTAGATGTAGTGTACCTGGACTTTCAGAAAGCTTTTGATAAAGTCCCACATATGAGGTTAGTGAGCAAAATTAGTTCGCATGGTATTGGGGGCAAAGTACTAACTTGGATTGAAAGTTGGTTGGCTGACAGGAAACAGAGTAGTGATAAACAGCTCCATTTCGGAATGGCAGGCAGTGACCAGTGGGGTACCGCAGGGATCAGCAGCTTTTTACAATATATATTAATGATATAGAAGATGGTATTAGTAATAACATTAGCAAATTTGCTGATAATACTAAGCTGGGTGGCAGGGTGAAATGTGATGAGGATGTTAGGAGATTACAGGGTGACCTGGACAGGTTAGGTGAGTGGTCAGATGCATGGCAGATGCAGTTTGATGTGGATAAATGTATGGTTATCCACTTTGGTGGCAAGAACAGGAAGGCAGATTACTACTTAAATGGAATCAATTTAGGTAAAGGGGCAGTACACAGAGATCTGGGTGTTCTTGTACACCAGGTAAGCATGCAGGTACAGCAGGTAGTGAAGAAGGCTAATAGCATGCTGGTCTTCATAACAAGAGGGATTGAGTATAGAAGCAAAGAGGTTCTTCTGCACCTGTACAGGGCCCTGGTGAGACCACACCTGGAGTATTGTGTGCAGTTCTGGTTTTTAAATTTGAGGAAAAACATTCTGGCTATTGAGGGAGTGCAGCGTAGGTTCACAAGGTCAATTCCTGGAATGGCGGGACTACCTTACGCAGAAAGACTGGAGCGACTGGGCTTGTATACCTGAGTTTAGAAGACTGAGAGGGATCTGATTGAGACATATAAGATTATGCAAGGATTAGACACTCTGGAGGCAGGAAACACGTTTCCGCTGATGGGTGAGTGCCGAACCAGAGGACACAGCTTAAAAATACGGGGTAGATCATTTAGGACAGAGATGAGGAGAAACTTCTTCACCCAGAGAGTGGTGGCTGTGAGAAATGCTCTGCCCTAGAGGGCAGTGGAGACCCAGTGTCTGGATTCATTTAAGAAAGAGTTGGATAAAGCTCTCAAGGATAGTGGAATCAAGGGTTATGGAGATAAGGCAGGAACAGGATACTGATTAAGGATGATCAACCATGATCATATTGAATGGTGGTGCAGGCTCGAACGGCAAAATGGCCTACTCCTGCACCTATTGTCTATTGCTCCCAGTAAGGGCAAAACATCTTTGAAAGCTGCTCTGAAAGTGCTCTGACTCTTCTGCTTTCAGCAAAGCTGATTAGAGTTATAAAGCATGGAAACAGACCCTTCGGCCCAGCTTGTCATGCCAACCAAATATCCTAAATTAACCTAGTCGCATTTGGCCCATATCCCTCTAAATCCTTCCTATTCATGTACCTATCCAGATGTCTTTTAAATGTTGTCATTATCTGGTAGTTTGTTACACACATGCACCATCCTCTGCATGAAAACCTTGCTGGTCACGTCCCTTTTAAGTCATTCCCCTCTCACCTCAAATATATGCCCTCTAGTTTTGGACTCCCCTACCCTGGGAAAAAGTGCTTGGGTATTTACCCTATCCATGCCCCTCATAAGATCTATAAGATCACCCCATAGGCTCCAATTCTCCAGGGAAAATATCCCTGGCCTCATCAGCCTCTCACTGTAGGTCACAGGCATGTTAACAGACTTGTAAATCTTCTCCAACCACTTCCAAAGTTTCACAATCTCTTTGCTGTAGCAGGAAGACCAGAACTGAACACAGTATTCCAAAAGTGGCCGAAACAATGTCTTGTCCAGCTGCAAAATGCAACACCTCTCATTTCTCTAAATTAAACTCCATCTGCCACTCCTCGGCCCATTGGCCCACCTGAACAATTCTAATTTATAATGAACTCTCTTTCCTCTCTTATTCCCTAGAAGCTGAAAATCCCCATCCCACATACTCTCTTTCCATTTGCCGAACCTAATCCCTGCTGTACCTCATCCTGAAGGGTCTGCTTCATGCTGACTAACAGGCCCACACTCAGGAGAGATCTAATTGAAACACAGAATATGAATGGCCTGGACACGTGGATGTTGGGAAGATGTTTCCGTTGGTAGGAGAGACTCGGACCCGAGGGCACAGCCTCAGAGGAAAGAGAAGGCCTTTCAGAACAGAGATAAACATAAAACTCTTCAGCCATATAGTGGTGAATCTATGGAATTCACTGCCACAGAAGGTTGCAGAGGCTAGGTCATTGAGTACATTTAAGACTGAGACATATGTTCTTGAGTACCAAGGGGATCGAGGGTTATGGAGAGAAAGCAAGAGAATGGGATTGAGAAACCTGAGTCACAATTGAATGGTATGAGCAGACTTGATGGGATGAATGGCCTACTTTCTGCTCCTATGTCTTATAGTCTCTTGCTGTCCTGGACACAGTAAGAGAACTAGGAACAGAAGTCGGCCATTTGGTCTTTCGAGCCTGCACCAGCATTGAACAAATCATAACTGGATATGAATCAAACTACATCTAAGTGGATAGGCTGGGACTTTTTCACTGGAGCACAGCAGGTTGCTATGTGACCTTATAGAGGTTTATAAAATCATGAAGGATATAGATGAGGTGAACAGGGGTCTCCTTTCTCTAGGGTGGTTTCAAGATTATGCAGCAAAGTTTGACGGTGAGTGGAGAAAGATTTTAAAATGATATGAGGGGCACCAGTTTTTAAAAAAAAAACACAGAGCGTGGTTTGTGTGTGGAATAAATGTCCAGAGGAAGGATGCAGGTACCATAACAACGTTTCAAAGAAATTTGGACAAGTACATGAATAGGAAATGTTTGGAGGGATATGGGCCAAACACAGGCAGCTGGGACTAATTTAGTTTGAAAATATAGTCAGCATGGACTAGTTGGACTGAAACTGTTCTCAAACCATTTCCTTGCCTTCCCCCATAAACATCACTTCTTTGTTGTTCAAAAATCAGATGAACTCAGCCTTGAATACATTCAATGACCCCCTAACTGCAGGAAGGCATCCCCACTTCTGAACTCAATTCCTCTTGTTAATATACCACTTGCCTTGCTGATTGCTTGCTGCACCTGTCTGACAACTGGCAGTGACTGGTGTGGAATGACACTGAGCCCCCTTTGTACATTCACACATCATTCCTGATGAAGGGCTCATGCCCAAAACGTCAACTCTCCTACTCCTTGAATGCTGCCAGACCTGCTGTGCTTTTCCAGTGCCACACTTTTCGACTCTGATCTCCAGCATCTGCAGTCCTCACTTGCTCCACATCCCAATACATCACCATTTAAACAATACACCTCCTTTCTGCTTTTTTTCACAGCAGAGGCTATAATTTTACATTGTGGTACTGCATTTGCCATGTGCTTGCCAATTGTGGACTTCTTTACATCGGGGAGACTTGGGGAACAGTTCACCGAGCATCATACCTGGGCCTGCAGAGGCCACATGGACTTTCCAGTCACCAGCCATTTTAAATCCCCTTACCACTCCCTTTCTGACAAAACCATCTTTGGCCTCCTCCATTACCACAATGAATCAAACTGCAAATTGGAGGAACAACATCTCATCTTCCGCCCGGGCTGCGTAGAGTTGGGAGGACTCAACATTGGGGAAGTAAATTTCAAATAAGCTCCCTATCTTTCTAGCTCCTCCTCTTCCTCCCTGCCACCAACCAGATTCCTTCCTCTCATTGACGGGGGCTAGAGGGTGGGGCTGTGGAGAACAGAAAGAAAATGGACGGGGGCTGGGGAGAATAGAGAGAGAATGGACGGGGACTGGGTGGTGCTGTGGAGAACAGAGAGAGAGAATGAGGGTGAGGGTGAGGAGAAGGCCTTGGGCGGGGGGAGAGAAAGGCCTGCAGGGCAGAGCATGGGGGACCCAGAGAAGGGGGGGGGGAAGGGTCTGAGAGGGAGAATGTGGGGATAGAGTGTTGGAGGGGGGGGAAGGGGAGACAATGATGTGGGGTGCAGAATGTGAGGAGAGACAGAGAATGGATGGGGCAGAGGGTGGGTGGAGAGAGAGAGAATGAGTGGCAAGGAGTGGGTGGGGGCGGTGGAAGAATGGGCAGATTTGGTGGAGAGAGAGAATAGACAGGGAACAGAGAGATGGAGAGTGGAGGGTGGATGGCGGGCAGAGGGTGGGGAGAGAAAAATGGACATGGGGCACTGTGGGTGGCAGGGTGGGAATGGACAGGAGGAGCTGTGGATGGACAGGGGGTGCTGAAAGTGGTGGGGGAACGGAGAGGAGGTGCTGTGGGTAGAAAGAAGGGAATGAGTGACCTCAACGACAATCTTTTTATACAGAGGGTGTTTTGTGTGTGTGTGTGTGTGTGTGTGTGTGTGTGTGTGTGTGTGTGTGTGTGTGTGTGTGTGTGTGTGTCTCTCTGTGTAAAACAAGCTACCAGGGAAGTGGTGGAGATGGGTACAATTACAATATTTAAAAGGCATCTGGGAGGGATATGGGCCAAAGGCTGGAACTTGGGACTGGGTCAGCTTGGGACATCTGGTCAGCATGGATGAGTTGAACCAAAGGATCTGTTTCCGTGCAGTGTCTCTAGATGCCTGTAACTCTATGATTGAAACCAGACCTTTTTACTGATAATCTTCCTGCTGGACTTTTGTAGTGCACCCAGTTTCAGGAGATTTGTGGTGGGTACAAGTGGCACATGTCTCCTATCATGGGAATTCTGGAAAATATAAAGGGGCTGTTAAAAGTACTTCAACTTTGGGAACGCTGGGTCATGTGGAAGCAGGGCATTTGACAAACCTTTTCAGAAAAATTCTCTCCAACTGGTGGACTATAGACAGTTTTCCCATGGAATATTACACAGATATTAAGAATGTTACCTTCTGTTAAACATTTTCCTGAAAAATGCAGAAGAATTCAACTTGCTAACGTGAAACAAATGTTGGAGAGAAAGGAAACTGCCAAGATCAAAAGGCTGATGAAAGTCAACATTTATCAGATTTTTTCGAGAACAGAAAAACCTGCACTGGAGACACCCTGAAGAGGGTTTTCTCATACCTATTCCTTCAATTAGTTTTGTATGTCTTAATTGTTAAGTCATACCTAGCACATGGAAAGGTGGCTATGGTTTGTGGAGGTCAGTCATCTCGGCTTCCGGACAACTCTGCAGGAGATCATAGGCCGAACCATCTTCATCAATGACCTTCCTCCATCATAAGTTCAGAAATGGAGATGTCGCAATAATTGCAGATGTTCAGTACTATAAACAACTCCTCACAAACTGAAGCAGTTCAGTTTGAAATGCTACAAGATCTTAACCATATCCAAAGGGCTGATGAGTGAATGCCACGCAAATGTCACACAATGAGTCATCCCCAAAAGAGATAATCTGACCACTGACCTGTGATATCAACAATGTTACTGTCACTAAATACCCCACGATCAATATCCTTGGGGTTTACCATTGAACAGAAACTCAACTAGATGAACCATATATACACAGTGGCTACAAGAGCAGGTCAGAGGCCAGAAATACTGCAGTGAGTAACTCACCTCCTGACTCTCCAAAACGTATTCGAACTTCTACAAGCCACAAGTTAGCACTGTAATGGAATATTCCCCACTAGCTTGGATGGGGTTCCAGCTTCAACTGTATTTGAAACGCTTCATACCATCCAGGTCAATGTTACCTGCTTGATTGGGACCATATCCACTATTCAGAAGCAGTCGTATCTACAAGATGCACTGCAAAAATTTACCAAAGCACCTTACAAATCGCCTTTCAAACTAAAATCCACTTCCATCAAGAAGGAACAGGGAAACAGATACATGGGAACACAACCTCTTGCAAGTACCCCTACAAGCCACTCACCATCTTGACTTGGAAATGTGTCACTGGTCCAAATCCTGGAATTCCTTCCCTCAAGACATTGTGGGTCACCGTACAGGATGTGGACTGCAACGGTTCAAGAAGGCAGCTCACCACCACATTCTCAAGGAGAACCAAATGCTGGCCAGCCAGTGACGCCCATGTACCAAAAGTAGATTTTAATAAATTATTGAAACAGTGTTGTAATCTGCAAACTAAAGAAAATCAACGTTAAGAAGGGTCAGATGGAGGGCATTGATTCGGTGCTTATTTGAGAACAGATAAAGAGCGATTATACTGACACCGAATTGGAACTAGAGTTTAGAGTTAAACACCTGTAGTGTTCCACTCAATGTATAAATCTAAAATCGATGAAACATTTGCCCCTGACGTGTACTTCATTAATACATGAATAGGACAATTAGGAAGGCATGTGGGATACTGGATTTCATGACATTAATGGCGCCTTCAATTCCCACGATCCCATGCGATGGAGACACCACTCTATGGGGCCCTGGCAGTGCGCATGCGTGCGGTGAGGCAAAGTTACTGAGTGCGGAAGAGAAATGGCGCCGGCGGCTGAAGGAACAAGAACAGAAACCGCTGGAAAAGCTGAGCAGGTCCGGCAGCTCGTGTTGAGAGAAATGTGAGGACGTGTTTCGGGTCTGGGGATCCTTCTTCAGAACAGGACCAGGTTTCAGAAACATCCCGGGGAGGTCGCCAGGTCCGAGCGCCAAGACCTGGCTCCTGCCCCCGGGGAGAGGAGACAGTGAGACAGGGTAGGATTGGGAACCGCGGGAGGAGGGAGACTGGGGAGTTTATAAACTCCTAGGGGGAGGCCGCAGGCCGCGAATAAAAACCTCCCCAGGCCCACTTCACCACCGAAGTTGCTCTCATGTTGCCCGGGCAACAGGGCGCCATCATTGTAAGGATAAGGCGCATGTTCACTTGGGGCGGGGAGCGCGGGCGGCCATCTTGGTGAGGGCACCATCAACCGTCACTTCCGGGAGAGAAATGACAGTTGGTGCCATTCAACTAGAATGTCCTCATTTCACTCTGAGAGACCTGGCCCTGAGCCTGGTCTGTGTGTCATTAACACAGGAAAAGGGAGTGGGAGGGAGAGAGAGAGAGATCTGGAATGACACGAAGGCGAACTGTGAATTTGAGGTGAATGAATCTGATCATTTGTGGCGCTGGAACAGAAACTGGGTACTTCCAAGATCGCAGTGACCAGGAGAGCATTGATGTGCTGATGTTATTTTCAGTTTGTAGACTGGGAAAAGAGAACACCAGGAGTGGAGGAAAGACATGATGAAGATGGATTTGAAATTCTATACAGGAGGAGGGATAACTTGAACCAGCATCCGCCCTTATCCCTCCAAACCCTTCCTGTTCATATACCCATCCAGATGCCTTTTAAATGTTGCAATTGCACCAGCCTCCTCCACTTCCTCCGACAGCTCATTCCATCACTTACCACTCTCTGTGTGAAAAAGTTGCCCCTTTGGTCTCCTTTAAATTTTTCCCCTCCCATCCTAAACCTGTGTTCTATAGTTATCGACTCTCCCACCCCAGGGAGGAGACTTTGTCTATTTATTCTATCCTCATCATTTTATAAACCCTTATAAGGTCACCTCTTAGCATCCAACTCTCCATGGAAAACCGCCAGCCTGTTTAACTTCTCCCTATAGCTCAAATCTCTCAACCCTGGCATCATCCTTGTAAATCTTTTCTGAACCATTTCAAGGTTCATACGTCCCTCTGATAGGAAGGAGACCAGAATTGCATGCGATATTCCAAAAGTGACCTAACCAGTGTCATGTACAGCCGCAACATGACCTCCCAACTCCTGTACTCAATACTCTGACCGGTACAGGAAAGCATACCAAACACCTTCTTCACTATCCTATCTAATTGCGACTCTGCTTTCAAGGAGCTACGAATCTGCACTCCAAGTTCACTTTGTTCAGCAACACTCCGTAGGACCTTACCATTAAATAGTTCTGCTAAGATTAGCTCAGGATTTGCCAATTGCATGACCTTGGACCATAGTTTGGGGTGTGGGTTACCAGCACCGGAATTTGTGAATGTTTAATCCCATCAATTTTCCCAACACCATTTCCCCACAACTACTCATTTCCTTCAGTCCTGCTCTCAATGGACCTTGTGTTTCCCAACATTTTGGGGATGTTACCTGTGTCCTCCTTTGTGAGGATAGAAGCAACATGTGTGGTTAATTGATCTGCCATCTCTTTGTTCACATGAGACTTTTGCCTGTTCTAGTTGTTATTGTTTTCTCTAATCTTTTTTTGTCTTCACATACCCATTTTTGCCTTTTGATCAATCTTTTTGTTGAAACCTGAATTGCTGCCAGTCTTCAGATCTGCCACTTTATTTTTAGTCAATTTGCACGCCACTCCTTTGGATCTAGTCCTATCCATCATGTCCCTTGTTAGCCATGTCTGTGCCACCTTCTGTGTTTTATTTTTTCAGACAGGAATGGACAACTGTTGCAGTTCTTCCAAGTGCTCTTTAAATGTTTATCATTTCTTTCAATAATGTTCCCTCATTTGTTGTGGCCTGTTTGTGCCTCTGCCGTTGTAATTTCCTTGCTTTAGATTTAAGCCCCCAGTCACAGAATCACCTCTGTTCCTCTCTATTTTAATGGAAAGTTCTCTCACTCAGTTCTACACTCTTCTGCAGGAGACCTCTTACAGCTACATGGCCATTTATTCCCTTCTCATGAAGAAATTAATATTTTGGAATTAAATTGCCATTGTTCAGCAGAACCATGGCCACTTTTGGAATGTTGTGTGCAGTTCTGGTCTCACTCCTATCAGAACGATGTTGTGAAACTTGAAAGGGTTCAGAAAGGATTTACTAGGATGTTGCCAGGGTTGGAGATTTGATTGATAGGGAGAGGCCAAGCAGACTGAGGCTGTTTCCCCTTGTGCACTGGAGGCTGAAGTTGATAAAATCATGAGGGGCATGGATAGGGTAAAGAATCAAGGTCTTTTCCTTGAGATGGGATACTTCAGAATGTAAGGGTAATAGGTTCAGGGTGGGGTGGGGAAGGAAAGTGAAAAAGTTGCCCCTCACGTCCCTTTTAAATTCAAAGGGCTGTATGTGTAAGGAACAAGCTGCTAGAGGAAGTGGTGGAGGCTGGTACAATCACAACATTTAAAAGGCCATCTGGCTGGATATATGAATAAGAAGGGGGTTAAAGGAATATAGGCCAAGTGCTGGCAAATAGGCCTAGATTGATTCTGGATATGTGGTCGGCATGTTCACTTTCTCTCTGGTGTCGGGGTCAATACCTTAATGTCTCGTTTTCTCCCCCTTCCTGGGGACGTTAACCATTTCGTGTCTCATTGTTCATCAAGAAGCTGTGTTGCAGGTTCACCCTGACTTGACAGGTTTTGCTTCCCAAAATCAGACCTGCTCACTCTCAGCAATATTCCAGTGTTGGGAAAGAAACTAACTTTCAGATGGAGCTATCCAAAATTCAGAGAGATGTCAGTCTTGATATTTTTGCTTTTCTGCTCCTGTAAGATCCTGAATCAGCACCTTCAGGGGAATTAGAGTGGATTGAGAACAGAGGGAGAGCGAGAGAGAGAGTAGGATGATGCTTTCAATTTTGTGGAATAACAAAAGAAAAGAACGTTCTGCAGAAAGTAGAGTTGCTTGTTCTGTATTTCTACCCTGGACTGACAGTGATGACTTTTGAAATCTTTTTTTTACAGAGTATTTGAAGATCTGAAGACAGAAGTTTCAAAGTCAACAGATGAAGGGCTTATGCTTGAAACATCGACTTTCCTGCTCTTCGGATGCTGCCTGACCTGCTGTGCTTTTCCAGCACCGCACCTTTCGACACTGAGTGTCCAATGTCTGCAGTCCTCACTTTGATGTCAATGTCTGACAGTCACTCAATCCATTGGAAACACAACAATTTTCGACTGTGATTCTGTGAGAAGGAGCAAAGCTTTTTGGTTCTTGTTTCTATATGTTTTCAGAATCAGTGGGACTGGATGAGAGACCGTACTGTTGCAGTGCACTGAGTGTGGAGGCAGAAATAGTCATACGACTTGGAAAGAGGAATTTACGGCAGGGAGGGGCTCTACACATGTTTGTGTGCAGCTGAAGTTTTGGCCATGGAGAAACCTGAGGGACCCTGCCCCGTAGAGAAACCATGTAAGTGTGGTGACTGTGGGAAAAGTTTCCATTTCCCGTCTGCCCTGGAGACTCATCGGCGCACTCACACCGGGGAGAGGCCGTTCCCCTGCACAGAGTGTGGTAAGACCTTCAGCAATTCCTCTGACCTACTGAAGCACCAACGGGTCCACACGGGGGAGAGACCCTTCAGCTGTCCCAAATGTGGGAAGGGCTTTACCCAGGCCTCCAGTCCGCTGGCCCACCGGCAGGTCCACACCGGGGAGAGGCCGTTTCTTTGCACCAAGTGTGGGAAGGCCTTCAGCAATTCCTCCGCCCTGCTGAGGCATCAGCGGGTCCACACGGGGGAGAGGCCCTTCAGCTGCCCCGAGTGCGGGAAGGGCTTTACCCACACCTCCACCTTGCTGACCCACCGGCGGGTCCACACCGGGGAGAGGCCCTTCACCTGCCCCAAGTGCGGGAAAGCCTTCAGCAATTCATCCGACAGACTGAAGCACCAGCGGGCCCACACTGGGGAGAGGCCCTTCAGCTGCCCTGAGTGTGGGAAGGGCTTTACACATTCCTCCACCCTGCTGGCCCACCAGCGGGTCCACAGTGGGAAGTGGCCATTCACCTGCTCTTTGTGTGGGAAGGGATTCACCCGCTCTTCCCACCTGCAGAGGCACCAGCGAGTTCACATGCCATGGCAGGGGGATTGAAGGAGCAATGGCAGAGTCCCATTATCGACTGGACCCCTGGGTTTGAATCCCGTCGTGGCAGATGGCGGAATTGGAATTCGGTCAGAAGTCCGGAGTTCCGAATCTAACGATGAAACCATTTTTTGGGGGCAGGGGCTTGAGATCCCCCATCTGATTCACTCATGTCCTTTTTAGGAAAGGAAACTGCCGTTGTGGGAAAAGATTCCCTCAGTTGTCCCAGCTGCATCCTTTACCCGGGTGGCCTACATGTGACTCCAGACCCACAGCAGTGTGGTTAACTCCCCCACCTGCAGAAATGAACAGGGAGAAACTTGCTTGGATACAGGGTCTGGGTTGAAATTGCTGAGTGAGGCAATACTTCCCACGTGTTAAGGCTGTACCAAGGATCCAATTACAAAGGGATTACTCGGTGCTGACCAATAGTAAAGAAAGTTGGGGATGGGGGGGACTGTGTACGCTTTGAACTTGAACTGTTTTTTAAAAAAATAAGCTACTTTTTCTATGTCTTTTTGCTGGGGGGGATCTGAAGCTGTAATAAAGTTGGGTCTCAATAAAGGTCTATGGGGTGAATTTGCATTTGCAGGTACATTCAATTTTGATCAAAAAGCACACAACCTGCAGGCAGTTGATATATGTAATATTTGTAAATTCCTACTTTAAAAATAGAACCAGTCTGATTCAAGATTGGGATACAGATCGACTCAAACCTCACACATTTTGTTGTTGTCTGACCTGAGATGAAACCTATTTATATAAAACCTTAAGTCATCTCGAGAATCTGACTTCAAAGACTTTCTGGGATTTACACATTAACGAACTAAAACTTGCAACCTATTCTAAAAGACAAAAGACTTAACAACAATCTAGGTTTGTTCAATATATCTGATCAGTTGCACTATACTGTGATCTTTTGCTATAAATTCTGTCTTATGATCCTGCTCCACGGCTTCCTGGTGAAGGAGCAGCGCTCCGAAAGCTAGTGCTTCCAAATAAACCACTATAACCTGATGTGTGATTTTTTTAACTTGATCCAACCCAGTCCATCTCTGGCCCCTCCACATCATTTCTAGTGAAGGCAGCCCACTTACTGCTGGGCTCAGAATGTCATTGAAAGCTTTGAGCTCCAAGAGGTTTTTGTTTTAAAGCTGCTCATTTCATTTCAACCTCCTGCACTAAGTTCCCAATGTAGTGGAGCAGTGAATAAGTTGCTGGTATCGTTAGAAATTGTAAATTTTTCATGAGTGCAGGTACTGCGTCATTTCATCAGCATTGTAAAGGTTACTGGCAGCACTGGGAGGTGTGGGCTGCCTTCACTAGAAATCCTTGCTGGTGCCTCTCTGTCTGACCTGCTGTTTGTGTATTGTTGGGTTGTGGAACTGCCCTTGGGGCTTTGAGATACCTGTGGTGCTCTGTCATTGTTAGTGAGGTTGAAGTGTATTCCTTTGTCCGTGTGTGCTGTCGGGTTTGGTTTGCGAGCCGACATGGGCATTCTGGGTGTTTTAGGTACAGTTTGGCCAATTTTGCTTTTGTGGGTTGGCAGAGTGGCAGATCTTTTTCCACAATCTCTCCCCCCCCCTCACCCCCCCATTTCTTTTTGTTTTGCTTAGGGGAGGGACGAGAAGGGGCAATGTAGCTGGACTCAGGGGGATTGTCGGGTGGGGGTCGCGGTATCAGACAGATAGCTCTCAGTGTCTGAGTCTGGTCCAGGAGAGGTTATTTTAGGGGCAGGGATGTTCTCCCAGTGGATCTGTGCAAGCTGAGTGGTGAGGGTAACAGAATTGTACATAGGCATGAACAGCACAGTCGGATAGCCATGGCTAGCACTCTAAGCCCGGTAATGATAGCGATGAGGACTATCAGTCCCTGCAGTCAGGCTCTGCGCATGCCCTCTTTCACAGCGAGTGGGCAGTCCAGGGCCATCCTGTTCTGCAGAGCCACTGTACAGATGGCAACAGCCTCCACATTCAGCTGGGCGAGTGTGTCTGCTGTGGAGTTTGTCACCTCCTGTACTATGACAGCAAGTTTGTGGGCTTCTACCTGTAACTGTAAGGTTGCAGAGTGGGGTGACATCAGGTAGAGAGCTGCTTCGATGGCAGCGAGGGCTTGTCTGCTGGGTGGCATGGGCTTTGGGAAGGGAGGGGACTGGGAGTGATAAATGAATGGTACCGCATACCCAACATTGTAGCTCCCAGTCCAGGGCAACAGCAGCCAGGGGTAGGCTTTGTGGCCACAGATAAAATAGGTGCCATTGTCAGTTGGAGATGGAGTGTCTGGGTCCCTGTCCAGCTGGTGAGGAAGGTGGTATTCTGGGTGATCCTTTTGAGGATCTGTCGGTTTAAAATGCTGCCTTCTGCAGCGGATCAGCATGCTGTGGGAGTTAGGAGCAGGGGGTCAGTGCACCGGCTCCAGCCAGCCTCTCATCCGGGTGGCTGTGTGTGTTTCAAACAGATGGATCCCGCGGGTGGTCCGTGTGGGCTGGTGTCAGCAATGGTCAGGGCTGGGGGCTCATGGGAGGGGTTGTAGGCCGGATAAAACCACCCTTTAAATTTGTCCAGGTGGTAACCCGCAGACCTCCAGCGGGCTGGGCTGTTGTCCCCATATTTGGTCATTGCTGGTGGTATTTTGAGTGTGGTAACTTCAGGGAACCTGTCTGGTTCCAGGCACCATTCCGCCATGTCAGAGATATTGAAGGGGATTGAGGCGAAGGAAATGCCCCCCCGTGAGAGTGGACAGGGATCTAGTGCAGACCCAGCAGCGGGTCTGATTAAATCTCTGGGCATACCCATGGGCCATTTTGAGGAAGGTGTTGACCTGCAAATCACAGTGGGTTATGAAATGTGCTGCCCCTGGGCCCTGTTTACCAGCAAGCCACAGTGTGATGGTCAGACAGATCAGATGGTGATGGCTGCCGCGAGCAGCTGGATCCATCCTGGGTGGTCGGAGTGGTGCCTTCCTCTGTGTGGTCCCTGTTCAGAGGTTGTGGAGCCCTCTTGCAGCGGGTGGCATGTGTCCATTCGGGCCATCCTTCCAGTTTCACAGCAGTCCAGGTTGTCATCAGGATCAGGTACAGGCCTTTCCACCGAGGGGAGAGAGAATCTTTTTGTGGTGATTTTATCATGACATAGTCCCCGGGTCAGAACAGATGAATGGGCACTGATTGGGGTGTGGACAACGCAGCCCTGACCTGGTTGTGTGTAGCACTAATGCTCCTGCTAAGGGCCTGGACATACTCTAGTGGGGCCTCTTGTGTCAGAAGCGGGGCTGTGTCTGTGGTGAGTGTCAGGGCTCTGGTGACAGTGAGCATAGGCTGCCCCATAAGTCCTTGAAAAGGGGTGAGCACAGCTGTTCAGTTTGGCTGTGCATGTGTAGCACAGAGGGCAAGTGGCAAGGCGTCTGACCAGGTCAGTCCTGTTTTCTGGGTGGTTTTAGTCAGTGTGGTCTTCAGGATGCCACTCATCCGCTCGACCATGCCTGACGACTGGTGTTGGTAGGGGATGGGGTGTTGCTGTGGTATCCCTAGTGCCTCGCTAATGGTGGTCACAAGCCAAGCTGTGAGTGAGTCCCCCTCTCCGTCTCTATGCTACTGGGAACTCCAAATCTGGGGATGACATCCTTTAGGAAGCATTTTACTACCATACGTGCATCATCCTTTCTTGTGGGAAATGCTTCCACCCATTTGGAGAACAAGTCTATGATGACCAGGATGTACTTGTAACCCTGTTTTTGGGACATGTTGTGAAGTCAATCTGTAAGTGGCTGAAGGTCCCTCAGGAATTGGCAGGTACTTGGCAACTGGCTTCCCTGCATTGTTCTGCCAGCAGATGAGGCACTGTGATATCAGGGCTTGGGCAGCAGCAGTGAATCCTGTTGCATACCAGGACTGTGTTACAGTGTGTATCATGCCCCTCTTGCCCGTGTGGCCAATGCTGTGGGCTGCTAGGGCCAGTGTGTGTAGGTGGGCACTTGGGCAAATGATGCGGCCATCAGGGTGCATTAGCAGGTTGAGGGAAGGAGATTGTGTGGCCCCAATGCAGACCCAACTGTCCTTTTTCTGCTTTGGAGCAGTTTCTTGGGTAGCTTGCACAGCCTCCATGGGGTCAGGGAATACTGGGGCCTTCACTATTCCGGGGGCCTGCAGGCTGTAGATGGTGGGGTGCAGTGTGACTTCCGGGCTGCTGTGTCAGCTGAGGCATTCCCGAGGGTGACCGGGTCAGTGGCAGAGGTATGGGCACGGCATTTGATCATTGCTAGGGCTGAGGGTAACGGGGAAGCTTCCAGGAGATTAGAAATCAGCGCAGCGTGTTGTAGTGGCCTCCCTGCTGACGTGATGAAGACTCTCTGTTTCCAGAATGTGCCAAAATCATGGATGACTCCGAAGGCATATCTGGAGTCAGGATAAATGTTTGCTGTGTGTCCTTTAGCAATGACACAAGCCGTAGTGAGTGCAGTTTGTGCAGATGTGCCATTTGGCAGTGCAGCTAACTCTAGGACTGAGAAAGGAGTGCAGATGGCATACCCTGCCAGTGTGCAGTGGTCTGAGGGCCTGAAGGATGAGCCATACGTATAGAGTATGAGGTCAGAGTTGTCTAGAGGTGTTTCAGAGAGGTCAGGGCATGGGACAACGACCTGCTGGACAATGTCTAAACAGTCGTGGTCATCTGTAATGGTGGTCAGAGTGAGTGGGAGCAGGGTGGCGGGGTTCGGGGCAGGGGCACGTTGTAGGGACAGGTTGGCTTTAGGTAGTAAAGCAACCTTAGCCAATTGTCTGGGTGGCAGTGAAATGTTGCTGCTAGAAATGGAGTAATCTAGATACAATGATGCTAATCAGAAACAGTTATCAGAGGAATGTCCTAATTCTCTACACAAAGCAACATTCTGACAGTATCGATGGATCAGGAGCTTCCATTCCTCTTCGCAGGGAGGTGCTAATGTCTCCTCTGAAGTGGTGAGTTGCTTCCATTGTCCTGTCCTGGGAGTAGTGCTTTTGCTGGTGCCTCTCTGTCTCACCTGTCCTTTGTGTGGCTTTGGTGTTGCTGGGTTGTGAAGCTGCCCTCGGGGCTTTGGGATAGCTGTGGTGCTCTGTCATTGTTAGTGGGTGCTTGAAGTGTACAGGTATTCCCTTGTCTGCGAGTGCTGTCTAGTTTCGCTTGTCAGCCTGCTTGGTCCGTGCTGATGCATTCTGGGTGTTTCGGTACAGTTTGGCCAATTTTGCTTTTGTGGGCCTATTGTGGGGTGCCAGGGTAGCAGATCTTTTCCCACATACAATTACCAAGAATACTTGGATTCCTGAGAAGGATTCACGTGAATCCTAGAGAGATGTTGCATCCTTTGCACTATTCCCAGAAAGTGAATGAACTATCAAGACTCTTGTAAAGATTCATGGGAACTCTTGCAGGGATGTAAAGAAAACTAGATTTACAATTTAAGGCTATACATCCCATTCTGCTAAGTTACTCCAGTTAATTGGTAACTTTTATTTGTTTAAAAATGTGAACTTAATGAGAAGTTTTTCCAGTTAATCACTGGGTATTCAAATTTCTCTTCAGAATTAAAGATCATAACAAAACAGGGTGTCATTGTGGGATGTTGAATCTGTAGTATGTGTTTGGTAAAATTTGGATGAACAATATTTCAAAGTGAATCTTATCATGTTAGGTACTAAGACTTTCTGGAGAGGAAAGATTTGCCCTTGTGTGTTTTGCAACACTTAATCAAGGTCAGTTCAATAGAATAAGCAGACAGGTTGATGCTCAAGTTGAGGGCTGTGGCAAAACATCAGAAATAATGCAGGCAGTAGCACGGCAATTAGAGTTAGAAAGTTAGCTAAAAAAGTATAAAAACAGGTTGGAATTTTTTTTCAGCTTTTCTTTAAAGAAGTTATCAAAATAAGTGTTGGTGGTACAGAAAATGGGGATTCAGTAACGGAGGATAAAGAGATGGCAGGTGAATTGAAAAGAATTTGAATCTGACTTCACTAGAGAGGATACAAGTAACACCCTAGAACTAGCTGTAAATCAGGAATTGAAAGGGAGGGAGGAACTGAAGAAAATTACAATCACCAAGGAACTAGTACTGAGTAAACTGTTGGAACTAAGAGCTGATAAGTCCCGGGTATTTGAAGGAATTCATCCTAGACTCTTAAATAGAAATTAGCAAGTGAAATAAGACCATAAGACATAGGAGTGGAAGGAAGGCCATTCGGCCCATCGAGTCCACTCGACCATTCAATCATGGCTGATGGGCATTTCAACTCCACTTACCCGCATTCTCCCCGTAATAGTTAATGTATTGATTTTAATTTTCCAAACCTCATTAGTTTCAGGGATGGTTTCTTTAAATTGGAAAAATCCTTTCTTCAAAAAAGCAGACCGAGAACAGGAAACTGCAGAGCATTTAACTCAACATATGTGATGGGGAAAATGTTCAAAGCTATTATCAAAGATATTATGACAGGGCATTTGTATAAGTTCAAGGTATTCAGGCAGCGTGAATGTGTTTTTGTCAATGAGAAATAATGTTGTAATGATTTTTTGAAGAACGGCCTCTCCGCACTGCGACTGAGCTGATGAATCTCCAGTGCCCACGGGGAATGGAATCCCTTCCCTCAGTCCCCACATTTCCACAACTTCTCCACCGTTCTGGTGACTTTTTGGCTCTGTGTTTCCGATGAACAATTGAAAGTGTGATCACACTCAGGAAACGTGTACAGTTACTCCCTCCTGCGAATAGTGTAATGTTTCTTCAGTCTGTATAACAGGTTAAAGCGCTGCCCACAGTCCACTCACGCGGAGACTCTCTCAACAAGGGGAAAAGACATACAAAGGTTGAGCAGCGAGACAAAATGCAAAAGCAATAAAATGTCGAACACGGGGAAAAAATATTGTGGCTCTACCCCTTTTTTTTCCTGTTGGCATTTGGGCACTTAAAATCTGTCAGTAACACCAGCATCCCGATAGAGCATACAGCGCATGTTTGCCGGTGTCAGCAACGCCATGCGCATGCTCACCGGGTGTCAGCAAAACACTGGGCATGCTCGTCGCAGTCCGCACAAAAAGGCGCGCGATCTTCTTTTGATTGACCAATAGGGAGTACTGGAGGACCGGAAGGAGTCTAGTCTTCCTGCCAATCAGAGCCACCCCATTGTCTGAATGCGGAAGTTGGACCATGAGCTCCTGTTTCTCCGAGTGAAGATTGAGCTTCACCCCAGACTGCAATCTCCTTCCTCTGTCCAACATCTGTGAGTACGGCACTCTCTTTTCTCACCACCTTTTCCAATTTTTTTTTTTCATTCTGGGGTTCAGTTGTTGACTTGCAGCAACTGAAAGGTGGGGACAGACTCTGGAAACGTTGCTCCACGTCTGTGTCGCAATTGGCAAAATAGACAGGCAGGAGGCTGGAAGAACAGAACAAACCAGGTAACATCAGGAGGTGGAGAAGTCGACGTTTCAGGTGTAACCCTTCTTCAGGATTGGGGATGGGTGCAGATAAAGGGTGTCCTGGGGGCAGGGTGGTGAAGTGGGGATAGGTGAAAGGTCTGACCTGGTTGGTGAATGGGAGGAATAAGAGTAAAAAATGAGGTCTGCAGATGCTGGAGATCACAGCTGCAAATGTGTTGCTGGTCAAAGCACAGCAGGCCAGGCAGCATCTCAGGAATAGAGAATTCGACGTTTCGAGCATAAGCCCTTCATCAGGATGAAGGGCTTATGCTCGAAACGTCGAATTCTCTATTCCCGAGATGCTGCCTGGCCTGCTGTGCTTTGACCAGCAACACATTTGCAGCGAATGGGAGGAATAAATCTGGTTTGTGACAGGGAGGAGCGGAAATGAGGGGGAGGGGTTGAGAAGGGAGTCAAGGGGTGGGGCGGGGATGGGAAGTGAGGTTTGAGACTGGAGAGCTCAATGTTGAGTTCTTTGGGCTATATGCTACCCAGGCGGAATTTGAGGTGTTGTTCCTCCAATTTGCTGTTTGGTTCATTGTGGCAATGGAGAAGGCCTAAGATAGTCTTTTCAGAAAGGGAGTGGGAAGGGGAATTAAAATGGGTAGTGACTGTGGACCCGCCTGCGACGCTCAGCAACCGTTCCCAAGTTTATGCTCAGTCTCCCCAATGTAGAGAAGATCACAATTGGAAAATATGTGAGAAAGAGTACAACAATGTGAAGTTGTGAAAAAGAGCAGAAAGGAAGTGTATTATTTAAATGGTGATAAACTGAGACGTGGAGAAAGTGAGATCTGCAGATGCTGATGATTAGAGTCAGTAAGTGTGGCGCTGGAAAAGCACAGCAGGCCAGACAGCATCCGAGAGGCAGGATAGTCGATGTTTCGGGCCCAAGGGAATAGGGAATGATATGTGGATGTAGAAAGGGGGCTCAGTGTCTTTCTACACCAGTCACTGCCAGTTGTCAGACAGGTGCAGCAAGCAATCAGCAAGGCAAGTGGTATATTAACAAGAGGGATTGTGTTCAGAAGTGGGGATGTCTTCCTGTAGTTAGGGGTCATTGAATATATTCAAGGCTGAGTTCATCTGAGTTTTGAGCAACAAAGAAGTGGATGTTTATGGGGGAAAGCAAGAAAATGTTTTTAAGACAAGTACAGAACAGTTAGAGGCATACAGCAAAGAAACAGACCACTCAGTCCAACTAGTCCATGCTGAATATATTCACAAACTAATCTAGTCCCACCTGCCAGTGTTTGGCCCATATCCCTCCGAACCTTTCCTATTCATGTATTTAACCGAATATCTTTTGAAAGTAACATCACTTCCTCTGGATATTCATTCCACACATGAACCACTATATTTGAAAAAAAGCTGTCTCAAGTCTTTTCAAAACCTTTCTCCTCTCTCCTTTCCAAATTTGCTGCCTAATCCTGAAACCCCCACCTGAGGGAAATGACACCTGCCATTCACCGCATGTATACTTCTCATGATTTTATAAACCTCTATAAGGTCACTTCTCAACCTCCTGTGCTCCAGTGAAGAAAGTCCCAGCTTATCACCGAGATGTAGGAAGATTCATATCCAGTTATGGTCTGTTCAATGCTGGTTCAGGCTCGAAAGACCAAATGGCCGACTCCTGCTCCCAATTCTCACACTCTGTGTTCGAAGTTTAAAAATCAAAATCACAGGGTTATGGTCCAACAGGTTTATTTGGAAGCACTAGCTTTCAAACTGCTGCTCCTTCATCAGGTGGTTGTGAAGAATAAGATTGTAAGACACTGAATTTAGCAAAAGTTTACAGTGGGATGTAACTGAAATTATATATTGAAAAAGAGCTGGGTTATTTGTTAAGTCTCTCCTCTTTTAGAATAACCATGTTGGTTTCAGTTCTTTCATATGTAAATAGCAAAACTTTTTTTAAAAGTTCCATTCCCAATTGCTGTCATGTTGTCCCAGATAACGTATTGAAGGTGTGAGTTTCCCTGTGTGAGGCTGTCTGTACCACAATGGTTAGACTGATTCTAATCTTAAAAAATGGATTAATAGAATCTTACTTGGATTCATGCAGTTGTGTCCAGGACAGCAAGAGACCATCAGATATAGGAACAGCAATTAGGCCATTCAGCCCATTGGGTTTGCTCATACCATTCAATCGTGGCTGTTAAGTTTCTTATCTGCATTCTCCTGCTTTTTCTCTGTAACCCTGGATCCCCTTGATACTCAAGGACCTATCTATCTCAGTCTTAAATATTCTCAGTGACCTGGCCTTCACAGCCTTCAGTGGCAGTTAATTCCATAGATTCATTACTCTCTGGCTGAAGACGTTTGTCCTTATCTCCAATATAAAGGGTCTTCCCTTTACTCTAAGACTGTGTCTCGAGTCCAGTCTCTCTTCCCAATGGAAAGATCTTCCCAACATCCACTCTGTCCAGGCCATTCAGTATTCTGTATGTTTCAATTAGATCTCCCCTGAGTGTGGGCCTGTTAAACAGCATGAACCAGACCCTTCAGGATGAGATACAGCAGGGATTAGGTTCTACAAAGTGAGAAAGGAGGGAGAGTGTGTGGGATGGAGATTTTAACTTCTAGAGAATAAGAGAGGAAGCAGAATTCACTGTAAATTAGAATTGATCGGATGGACCAATGGGCCAAGGAGTGGCAGGTGGAGTTTAATTTAGAGAAATGTGAGGTTTTGCATTTTGGTCAAGCAATCCAGACAGGACTGGTACAGTGAAGGGGAGTGTTGCAGAACAAAGAGACCTTGGAGTGCAGGTTCATAGTTCCTTGAAAATGGACTCTCAGGTAGACAGGATAGTGAAGAATGTGTTTGGTATGCTTTCCTTTATTAGTCAGAGCATTGTGTATAGGCATTGGGAGGTCATGTTGTGGCTGTATATTGGTAAGGCGACTTTTGGAATAGTGCGTCCATTTCTGGTCTCCCTGCTTTTGGAAAGAACGTGTGAAACTTTGAGAGGGGTCGGAAAAGATTTGCGAGAATGTTGCTAGACTTGGAGGGTTTGAACTACATGGAAAGGCTGAGTAGGTCCAGGATATTTTCCCTGGAGCATCTGAGGCTGAGGGGCAGCCTTATAGAGGTTTATAACGGGCATGGATAGGGTGAATATCCAAGGTCTTTTTCCCCAAGGTAGGAGAGTCCAAAACTAGAGGGCATATGTTTGAGGTGAAAGGGGAATGATTTAAAAGGGCCCTGACGGGCAACTTTTTCACGCAGAGGGTTGTGCATGTTTGGAACGAGCTGCCAGAGGAAGTGGTGAGGCTGGTACAATTATATTTAAAATGCATCTGGCTGGGTACATGAATAGGAATGGTTTAGAACCATAAGAGCCATATGTTGGCAAATGGGACTAGATTAACTTCAGATAGCTGTTTGGCACAGACGGGTTTGACCAAAGGGTCTGTTTCCATGCTCTGACCTCATACCTTTAATGCATTGTCTGAGCTGAGATGCCACCTTTTGTTATAAAGCCTTATGTTATCTTGAGAAGGTGCCTTACAGGAAGTTCTGGGATTTACATATTAATGATACCTGCAATCCATTCTAAAAGATGAAAGACTTAACAATCCAGATTTGTTCAATATAACATTTCAGTGGCAGGGCGCAAATGTCTTTCCATAAATTCTGTGCCTTATGGTCTTATTCTCCACAACCACCTGATGAAAGAGCAGTGCTCCAAACGATGGTCCTTCCAAATAAACCTGTTGGACTATAACCCAGGTTTGTGTGATTTTTAACTTTGCCCAGGTTAGGGTGGATTGACCATGTTAAATTATGCATAATGCCCAGGGTTGTGCAGGTGAGGGGGGATTGGCCGTATTAAAATACCCATCGTGCCCAAGGAGGTGCAGGTTTGTGTGGGATAGCCATGCTAACTTACACATAGTGTCCAGGGATGTGCAAGGTAGGGGGAATTGGCCAAGGGATATGCGCCAAGTGCTGGCAAATGGGACTAAATTGATTTACAATATCTGGTCAGCATAGACTAATTGGACCAAAGATTCTGTTACTCTGCGGCATATCTTAATGACTCTGGCTTTCTACTAACGTTTGTCACATCTCTTCTGTTCAGTTTCTCTCTGGTGCCTGTGTTAATGCCTTGATGTGTCTGGTTATTCCTCGATAACCAATCCCGATTTATCCTGAATTGACACATTTTGTTTTGCTTCCCAAAATCAGACCTGCTCACTCTCAGCAGTATCCCAGTGTTGTGAAAGATGTTAACTTTCAGGTGGAGTTATCCAAGGTCTAAGTCTTGACGTGTTTGCTGTTCTGATCCTGAATCAGCACCTTCAGGAGAATTGGTTAGAGCAGAGAGAGAGAGAGCGAGAGAGAGAACAAGAAAGAAAAGGATGTTCCTTTCAATTTTGTGGAATAACAAAAGAAAACAATGTTCCACAGAAAGTAGAATAGCTTGTTCTGAATTTCACTCAGTGCAGGGTAGATGACTTTTGTAATCTCTTTTTCCAGAGTATTTGAAGATCTGAAGACAGAAGTTTCAAAATGAACAGATGAAGGCCTTATGCCTGAAATGTTGACTCTCCTGCTCCTCGGATGCTGCCCGACCTGCTGTGCTTTTCCAGCACCACACTTTTCAACACTGACTCTCCCCTGTCTGCGGTCTTCACTTTCACATCAATATCTGACAGTCACTCAATCGATTGGGACAGCCACGATTTTTGATTACAATTCTGTGAGAAGGAGCAAACCTTTTTGGTTCCTATTTCAGGACATTTTCATTGTCAGTGGGACTGGATGAGAGACCCTACTGTTGCTGCGCACTGAGTGTGGAGTCTGATACAGTTATACGGCCTGGAAAGAGGAATTCCCAGCAGTGAGGGGCAGTACATGCGTTTGTTTGTGGCTGAAGCTTCGGACATGGAGAAACCGTGGAAGTGTGGTAACTGTGAGAAAGGCTTCCGTACTCCGTCTGACCTGGAGATTCATCGGCGCACCCACACCGGGGAGAGGCCGTTCTCCTGTCCCAAGTGCAGGAAGGGCTTTACCCAGGTCTCTGCCCTGCTTAGGCACCAGCGGATCCACACGGGGGAGAGGCCTTTCAGCTGCCCTGAGTGTGGGAAGGCCTTCAGCGATTCATCCTCCCTACTGACCCACCGGCGAGTCCATACGGGAGAGAGGCCCTTCAGCTGTCACGAGTGCAGGAAGGCCTTCAGCAATTCCTCATCCCTGCTGAGGCACCAGCGGGTCCACACGGGAGAGACCCCCTTCAGCTGCCCTGAGTGTGGGAAGGCCTTCAGCCGTTCCTCCACTTTGCTGACCCACCAGCAGGTCCACACAGGGGAGAGGCCCTTCAGCTGTCCTGATTGCGGGAAGGCCTTCAGCTATTCCTACTCCCTGCTGAGGCACCAGCGGGTCCACACGGGGGAGAAGCCCTTCAGCTGCCCCGAGTGCGGGAAGGCCTTCAGCTATTCTTCCTCCCTGCTGACCCACCGGCGAGTCCATACAGGGGAGAGGCCCTTCTGCTGTCCCGAGTGCGGAAAGGCCTTCAGCGATTCCTCCTCCCTGCTGACCCATGGGCGAGTCCACACTGGGGAGAAGCCCTTCAGCTGCCCTGAGTGTGGGAAGGCCTTCACCCGCTCCTCCCACCTCCGGAGCCACCAGCGACTTCACGTGCCATCGCAGGGAGACTGACGGCGAGTGCCATTATCGACTGGACTGTCAACTCAGTTCTGGGATCTGTTGGGTTTGAATCCCACCGCGGCAGAATTGGAATACGGTCAGAACCTAACGATGAAACCATTTTCTGTGGGGGAGGGGTTGTTTTTTTTAAGGGAAAGAAACTGCCGTTGTGGGAAAGGATTCGCTCAGTCGTCCCAGCTGCATCCTTTACCCGGTCTGGCCTACACGTGACTCCCGACCCACAGCAGTCTGTTTCACTCCACACTGCCCCCGTTCCCGGCCCCACGGGTTAAGGCTGTACCAAGGATCCAATTACCAAGGGACAACTCTGTGCTGTCCGATAGTAGAGAAAGTGGGGTGGGGGAGGGGGAGTGTGTGCGCTTTGACCTTGAGATGTTTAAAAAGCTGCTACTTTCTCTCCCCCTTTTTGCTGGGGGGGATCTGAAGCTGTAACAAAGTTGGGTCACAATAAAGATTACCTGAACTTACTGCCGGGCTCAGACTCTCATTGAAAGCTTTGAGCTCCAGATGGTCTTTGTTTTAAAGCTGCTCATTTCTTCCAGCCTCCTGCACTAAGTTTCTAATGTCGTGTATCAGATGGAGCAGTGAATGAGGAGCTGGTATCGTTAGAAATTGTAAATTTTTAAGGAGTACAGGTGCTGCATCGTTTCATCAACATTGTAAAGGTTACTGGCAGCAGTGGGAGATATGGGCTGTGTTCGCTCGAAACTCTTCTCTTTAAAATTTGAGAGTAGCTAAAATGTTATTTCGGAAACATCACTGAAGTCTAAACTCATTTCAATTTTTTAAAAGAGCTGCTGAAATCTTTCTGAAACTTGCACTGAAATATGTGCAGTTAGGCCACAGCTCAGGACAGGCTGGAAGGGGTGAATGACCTATTCCTCATTTTGTGAAATTGGTTTCAACTATGTAGACATAGTCATCGAGTTGTAGAGCCGGAAACAAACCCCCCAGTCCATATCTTAAATGAATCTAGTGACCCATTTGCCAGCATTTGGCCTATGTTCATCTGTCCCCTTCCTATTCATATCCCATCCAGATGCCTTTTAAATGTTGTAATTGTACCAGCCTCCACCACTTCTGCTGGCAGGTCATTCCATAAACGCACCACCCTCTGCATGATAATGTTGCCCCTCAGGTCCCTTTCCCCACTCACCTTCAACCTATGCCTCCTCAGTGCTGGACTCCTCTACCTGGGGAATGACCTTGGATATTCACCCTCTCCATGCCCCTTACAAATGTCTATAATTTTGAAGAGAAAATGAGGACTGCAGATGCTAGACATCATTCCCGCCCCACCCCAACTTTATCCAAGTCCCATGCCTTCAACTCAGCACCACCCTCTTGACCTGTCCATCAACTTTTCAATCTATCAGCTCCACCCACTTCTCCAACCTATCCATCGCCAAACCGTTACTACCCGATGCCTGGAGGAGGACCGCTTCATATTCTGCTTTGCGATCCTGCAACCACACAGGACAAGTGTGGATTTCAACAGTTTCCTCACCTCCCCCACTTTATCCCAGTCCCAAGCCACCAACTCGGCACTGCCCTTCTGACCTGTCCATCATTTTTCCTATCTATCTGCACCATAACCCCCTCCGAACTATCATCTTGCGCCCCCCCCCCCCCACCCAACAACCATCTCACACATACACACACCTTCATGTACCTATGGCATTCTCAGCTACTTTCTCCCCCAACCCCATCCACTTCCCATTTATCTCTCAGCACCCCTGGCCCACAAACTTCATTCCTGATGAAGGGCTTATGCCCAAAACGTCAATTCTCCTGCTCCTTGGCTGCTGCCTGACCTGCTATGGTTTTCCAGCACCACACTCTCGGCATAATTTTAAGGTAATTGGAGGAAGGTTTCAGGGAGATGTCAGAGTAGGTTCTTACTCAGATAGTGGTGACTGTGTGAAATGCACTGTCAACAGTGGTAGTAGAGTCAGATATATTAGGGATATTTAATCGATTCTTGGATAGGTACATGAAAGTTAGTACAATAAGTGGTATGTAGGTCAGTCTGATCTTAGACTAGTATATACTGTGCTATATACCTAAGTAGAGTCAAAAGTTTTGTTTTATCAGCAGTCCAGTCAGATCCGAGCAAACGAGGGCATGCAGGTCATACTGCGCTTAGACAGAGTGAGGCGTACAGGGTTACAGCTGCACAGGAGGTGCGCAGAAGCAAGGTCAACATTAGATTTCAAATTGGAGAGCTCCATTCAGCAGGCTAATAATGGCAGGGAAGAAGCTATTCTTGAACCTGTTGGTACAGTGTTCAAGCTTCTATATCTTCTGCCTGACAGAAGATGGTACAAGAGATCATTCCTGGGGTGGGAGGGGGTCTTTGAGGTTGGTAGCCTTTCCACGACAACGAGAAGTGTACATGGATTTCATGGGTGGGAGGTTGGCTTCTGTGATGGACCGTGCTGTGCACACAACCTTCTGTAATTTCTTCCGGTCCTGGGCAGAGCAGTTGCCGTAGCAGGGTGAGATGCAACCAGATACATTACTTTCTGTGGTGTATCTGTAAATGTTGGTGAGTGTCATTATGGACATGCCGAATTTCTTAAGCATCTTGAGGAAGAAAAGGCGTTGTTGTGCCTTCTTGACCATTGCATGGGTAGGTTTAGATATTTAGCTGCTCCTTTCTCATTCTTACCATCTCCTTTACTTGATGCAGTCACACAGTCAGCTTCATACCTTGTGCTAATCTCTTCTTCAGAAGGATAAAATATTACGAGGGGCAAAGGTAGTGTACATACATAATATGAAATCTTTAAACTTGAATTCATTGTAAAGAGCGGAACAACGTATTTATGGTAAAAATGGGTAAATTTAACAGGTTTTATGAAGGGTGAGAGTGGGAAGTATGTGGAGGTGCATGTTAAAACAGGCCCGAGTCTGCATGGCTTTGACAAGAGGAGGTCATGTCTGACAAATCTATTAGGATTCTTTAAGCATGTAATGAGTAAGTTAGACAAAGGGAGAGCCAGTGGACGTGAGCGATTTGGATTTCCAGAAGGCCTTTGACAAGGTGCCGTGCAGGAGGCTGCTAAATAAGATGAGTCCCTGGTGTAGGAGCAAGGTACTGGCACGGATCGAGGATTGGCTGACTGGCAGAAGGCAAAGAGTTGGCATAAAGGGGTCTTTGGAGTTCCAAAGGGGTCAATGCTGAGAATGCTGGGACAGGTCAGGAGAATGTATTCCATTTGCCCCTTCTGTGACCAATGTGGTAAAGTCTGTGGGGGAGTAAAGGATTATACCATTCAGAGGGGCACGATTGTATCATTCAAAGGTGGAGGTGTGTGGAGGAGGGAAAGGGAAGGGGAGGATTGTACCATTCACATCACGGGGTGTGGATTGTACCATTCACAGGGAGAATTATTTATTTTTATTTTTCAGAATTTCCAGGATACAGGACATATGCCAATTTTACCTCCCAGAAATCGACTGAAACTGGGTGCACTAAAAAAATCCAGCAGGAAGATTATCAGTTAAAAAGGTCTAGTTTCGGTCATAGCAGTTATAGACTTCTGGAGTCACACCGCACAGAAACAGACACTTCAGTTCAACTCATCCATGCCGACCAGATGTTCCAATTTGGCCCAGTCCCAAGTTCCAGCATTTGCTCCATATTCCTTTAAATCCTAACTATTCATCTAGACACCTTTTAAATGTTGTAATTGTACCCATCTCCACCACTACCTCTGGCTGCTCATTCCATACACGGTCTACCTTCTGCGTGAAAACGTTGCCCCTTAGTTCCTTTTTAATTCTTGTCCCCTCTCATCTGAAACTTATGCCTTCTAGTTTTGGACTCCTCCATCTTGGGGGAAAAGACCTTGGCTATTCGCTCTATCTGTGATTTTCATGATTTTATAAACCTTTCAGGTCACCCCTCAGCCACCTCCACTCCAGGGAGAACAGCCTCAGCCGAGTCAACTTCTCCCTGTAGCTCAAATCCTCCACCCTGACAACATCCTTGTAAATCTTTTCTGAAGCCTTTCAAGTTTCACAACATCCTTCCAAGAGGAAGGATGCCAGAATTGTACACTTATTCCAAAAGTGGCCTAAACATTCTCCTGTACAGCCACGACATGACCTCTCAAATCCTATACTCAATACTCTGACCAATAAAGGAAAGTATACCAAACACCACCTTCACGATCCTATCTACCTGCAACTTCACTTTCAAGAAACTGTGAACCTGCACTCCAAGGTCTCTTTGTTCAACAACTCTCCCTTGAGCCTTACCATTAAGTGTAGATGTGCTGCTCTGATTTGTTTTTCCAAAATGCAGCACCTCGCATTTATCTAAATTAAACTCCATCAGCCACTCTTCAGTCCATTGGTACATCTGATCAAGATCCCATTGTAATCTGAAGTAACCTTCCTCGTTGTTCACTACACTTCCAATTTTGGTGTCATCAGCAAACCTACTAACTATACATCCTATGTTCACATCCAAGTCATTTGCATAAAAAAATACAGAAAGTAGTGGACCTAGCACCGATCGTTGTGGCACTCCACTGGTCATAAGCCTCCAGTTTGAAAAACAAGCCTCCACCACCATCTTCTAACTTCGAGCCAGTTCTGTATCCAAATGGCTATTTCTTTCTGTATTCCATAAGGTCTAACCTTGCTAACCAGTCTCCCTAGAGGAACCTTGTCAAACAGCTTACTGAAGTCCATATAGATCATGTCCTTTGCTCTGCTCTCATCAATCTTCTTTGAGTGCTTTGAAGAAGTAACAAATCAAGTTTGTCAGACATGATTTCCCATGCACAAAGCCATGCCGACTATCCCTAATCAGTCCTTGCCTTTCCAAATGTGTGTAAATCCTGTCTCTCAGGTTTCACTCCAACAACCTGTCCACCACCAATGTCAGGTTCCCTGGCTTTTCCTTATCACCTTTTCTTAAATAGTGGTACCACGTTAATATTTTCCGGTACCTTACCTGTGACTATCAATGATACAAATATTTCAGCAAGGGGCCCGACAATCACTTCCCGTAGCCTCCCACAGAGTTCTCGGGTACACCTGATCAGGTCCTGGAGATTTATCCACCTTCGTAATTCACGACATCCAGCACCACCTCCGCTGTGATATGGACATTTTTTAAATGTAATAATCTATTTCCCCTACATTCTATATTTTCATGTCCTTCTCCAGAATAAACATTGATGCAAAACACTCGATTAGTATCTTCCCCATCTCCTGCAGTTCCACACATTGGCTGGCTTACTCATCGTTGATGTGCCCTATTCTGTCCCTAGTGACCCTTTTGTCCTTAATGCATTTGTAAAAACTCTTTGGATTCTCCTTAACCCTATTTGCCAAAGTTATCTCATGTCCAGTTTTTGTCCTCCTGATTTCCCTTTTAAGTACATTCCTACTACCTTTATATTCTAAGGATTCACTCAATCTATCCTGTCAATACCTGACCTATGCTTCCTTCTTTTTCTTTACCAAACACTCAATTTCTCCAGTTATCCAACATTCCCTACACCTACCAGACATTCCTTTCACCCTAACAGGAATATACTGTGTCTGGACTCTCGTTATCTCATTTCTGAAGGCTTCCATTTTCCAGCCGTCTCTTTACCTCCCCAACAGCTTTTGAAAGTTCTTGCCTAACACTGTCAAAATGAGACATTCTCTAATTTAGAATTTCAACTTTTAGATCTGGTTTATCCTTTTCCTTCACTATTTTAAAATTAATAGAATTATGGTCGCTGGCCCCAAAGTGCAGCCCCACTGACACCTCAGTCAGCTGTCCTGCCTTATTTCCCAAAAGTAGGTCAAGTTTTGCACCTTCTCCATAGGTATATCCACATACTAAATCAGAAATCTTTCTTGAACACGCTCAACAAATTCGTCTCCATCTAAACCATTAAACCGATGGCAGTCTCAGTCTATGGTTGGAAAGTTAAATCCCCTACCATAACCATATAAGGGGAAATGAGTTTAAAACTGGGCGTAATCCTCCAGGTGCAGTTTCAGGAATGCTATGTTTGGTTGCAGCAACACTTCCTTCCCTTTATGTTCTATTCCTTTAGCGATAAAAGTGAATGCTGCATTCACTTACTTTATTATCTACTGTACCTGCAAGCTAGTTTTCTGTGACTCATTAATGAGGATACCCAGATCTCTCCGCACCAGATCATCCCAAACCTTCTATTAGATAATAGGTTGCTTTGATGTTTTTTTTGACCAAAATGCATGACCTCTCACTTATCCACCTTAAACCCCATCTGCCACATTTTGACCCACTCTCCTAACCTATCTAGATCCATTTGAAAGGTTTGTATTTCCTCATTGCAATTTACCATCGCGCCTCTTTATGTGTCATCTACAAATTTGGCAAATGAGCCTTTTATCCCTGTATCCCTGTCACTAATGTAGATTGAAAATAGCTGGGGTCCAAGGACCCAACCCTGTGGCACCTGACTTGCCACATCTTGCCATCCAGAAAAAAAGCCATCAATTCAGACTGTCTGTCTTCTGCCCTTCAGCCAGTCACCTATCCAAGCTGATAAATCAGCCCGTATCGCATATGATCTAACCTTGCGAATAATGCTTTGAGTGGCACTTTAGCAAATACCTTCTGAAAAGCCAGATATATTACAACTACAGGATCCCTATTATCCACTTTGATCATCTATGAAGAACTTAGTCAAATCTGATTTGCCCATCATAAAACCATGCTGACTCTGATGGATAGAGTTTTGACTTTTCAAACGTCCTGATATTGCTTCCTTGATAATTGAGTCTAACACCTTCTCAACAACAGATGTTAAACTAACTGGTCTGCAATTTCCCACATATTGCCTGCCTCCCTTTCTGAATACAGGCATTACATTAGTATTTTTCCAATCCACTGGAACCATAAGATATAGGAGCAGAAACTAAGTCATTCAATCATGGCTGAAACGTTTCTCAAGTCCTTTCTCCCCATAACCTTTGATCACCTTGACAGTCAAGAACCTACCTATCTCTTACTAAATAAACTCAATGTATCTTTCTCATGTCTAGGGAATTTCGGAATATTGTAACTAATGAATCCACAATCTCCACTTCCACTTCCTTTAGTACCCTAGGAGGTAGGCCATCAGCCGCAGGGGATTTGTTTGCCCTCAATCTTTATGGTGTACCTATCGACGCTGATTGTTTAAGTTCTACCTTTTCTACAGCCTTTGACTTGCTTGTTCCAATACGAATCTGGTTTCCAGCATTTGCAGTCATTGTTTTTACCTTCTTTCGTAATTTACCTGACCTATTTCTATTCATTTTTTAAAACCCCTTTGTTTGTGTCTGGAAGTTTCCCGATGTTTCAGCTTTCCAAAGGTCTGGAGTAACATTCCTGAACAGGCTGGAAATTAAAAAGAAACACACCTTTCAGGAGGCTGGGGGCGGGGAAAACCAACCCCCATTGTCCCCTATTGGTCGGAGGACTCCCATGGCCACGCCCCCTCAGTTGGTGACGACGCGGCCTGGACAACGCCCCCTGCGTGTTGGCGCATGTGCAGTGTAGGTCCCGCGGCCGGACCGAGACAGTGTGACTGAGTGTGGGAGAGGAATGGCGCCGGCGGCTGAAGGAACAAGAACAGAAACCGCTGGAAAAGCTGAGCAGGTCCGGCAGCTCGTGTTGAGAGAAATGTGAGGACGTGTTTCGGGTCCGGGGATCCTTCTTCAGAACAGGACCAGGTTTCAGAAACATCCCGGGGAGGTCGCCAGGCCCGAGCGCCAAGACCTGGCTCCTGCCCCCGGGGAGAGGAGACAGTGAGACAGGGTAGGATTGGGAACCGCGGGAGGAGGGAGACTGGGGAGTTTATAAACTCCTAGGGGGAGGCCGCAGGCCGCGAATAAAAGCCCCACAGGCCCAGTGTTTACTTCACCGGGGAAGGAGCTCTCGGGTTGTCCCGGCAACCAGCCGCCAGCTTTGTGAGGGTCAGGCACATGTTGTCTTGGGACGGGGTTGTTGGATTGTTGTATAATGTTGATCTCCTCTGTACTTTTAATCTTGAAGATTTTTAAAATGTACATTGGCTTCAATTTATGAATTCTAAGTACAGAAGCAAAATATAAACATCTCCTTACATGCATCCCAACATGTGCATAGGAGCCAAGACTGCCTCAAGATTTACTGAGGTGCTGAATCAATAGCTCTTTCCCTTTTGATTAATGAAGGTGGTGCCCAGCAGACTCCTGCTCACAGTCAGTGTCAGCCTTTATGGGAAAGATAGGATAGCAAAACCGAGACACCAATGTAGCCAAGTAATCTGAACTCACACTTTGGTGCTTTAATCGCCTCAAACGCATGCCATTCATAATAACGTCAAGGCTATAGGGGTACCAGGCTCCCCAAGACAGCCAGGATGGATAACAAAGAAGAGAGCTGAAGTGTTATCCTTATCAAGCCTGTAACGTCTTCACAAATCTCCAACAAGTTAGTTAAATGCAGTGTCCCTGTCAGAAATACCTTGCAGACTCTTCCTACTCAATCCACCTTTCTCCATGTGACTACTAATTTTGACCAGAATAAGTATTACTGGAAGCTTCTCCACCAAATTTAAACTGGCAGGTGGGACTAGATTGGGTTGGGATATCTGGTCGGTATGGACGGGTTGGACCGAAGGGTCTGTTTCCATGCTGTACATCTCTATGACTCTATAATCACTGAGGTTAGCATTACAACCTTTCTTAAACCAGGCTGCAATGTTTGCAGTTCTCCAGACTTCTAGCACCACCTCCAAGTCCATGGAAGACTGAGAAATTGTGGAAGCCATAATTTATATCGTCCCTTCCTTCAAGATTGTTGGATGCATTTCATCAGTGCCTTGTCAAACTTTAAGTACCAAATGCTTATCGAAGACTTCTTTCATGTAAATTTTGAACTCTTGGGAGGTCATGTTGTGGCTGTACAGAACATCGGTCAGACCACTGTTGGAATATTGCATGCAATTCTGGTCTCCTTTCAATGAAAAGATGTTGTGAAACATGAAAGGGTTCAGAAACGATTTACAAGGATGTTGCCAGGGTTGGAGGATTTGAGCTATAGGGAGAGGCTGAACAGACTGGAGCTGTTTTCCCTGGAGTGTTGGAGCCTGAGAGGTAACCTATAGAGGTTTAAAAATTTATGAGGGGCACGTATAAGATAAATAGACAAAGTCTTTTCCCTGGGTTCGGGTCTGTTTCCATGCTGTACATCTCTATGACTCTGTTGGTTGCATCTGCAAGATCCTGAATCAGCACCTTGAGGAGAATTAGAGCGAAGTGAGAACAGAGGCGGAGAGCGAGTGGGATGGTGCTTTCAATTTTGTGGAATAACAAAAGAAAAGTATATTCTGCAGAAAGTAGAATTGCTTGTTCTGAATTGTCACCCTGCACTGAATGTAATGACTTTTGTAATCTCCTTTTACAGAGTATTAGAAGATCTGAAGATGGAAATTTCAAAATCGACAGATGAAGGCCTGATGCCCGAAGCATTGACGCTTCTGCTCCTTGGATGCTGCCTGACCTACAGTGCTTTTCCAGCATCACACTTTTGAACTCTTAACTCTCCAGTAACTGCAATCCTCACTTTCACATCAATGTCTGACAGTGACACTGGGACATCGGGACAGCAACGATTTTTGACTGTGATTCTGTGAGAGGAGCAAAGCATTTGCTTCCTGCCCAAGTACATTTTCAGAATCTGTGGTACTGGATGAGAGACCCTACGTTGCAGCGCAGTGAGAGTGGAGCCTGAAACAGTTATACGGCCTGGAAAGACAAATTCACGGCAGGGTGGGGCTGTACCCACGTTTGTGTGCGGCTGAAGTTTCGGCCATGGAGAAACCTGAGGAATCCCGCTCTGTGAAGAAACCGTGGAAGTGTGGCGACTGTGGGAAAGGCTTCTGTGCCCCGTCTGCTCTGGAGACTCATCGGCGCAGTCACACCGGTGAGAGGCCCTTCAGCTGCCCCGAGTGCAGGAAGGGCTTTACCCAGGCATCCGCCCTGCTGACCCACCGGCGGATCCACACGCGGGAGAGGCCTTTCAGCTGCCCTGAGTGTGGGAAGGTCTTCAGCAATTCCTTTGCCCTGCTGAGGCACCAGCGAATCCACAAGGGGGAGAGGCCACTCTCCTGCCCCGAGTGCGGGAAGGCCTTCAGTGATTCCTCCCACCTTCTGACACACCGGCGGGTCCGCACAGGGGAAAGGCCCTTCAGTTGCTCTGAGTGCAAGAAGGCCTTTACCCAGGCCTCTGCCCTGCTGATCCACCAGCGGCTCCACACAGGGGAGCGGCCCTTCAGCTGCCCAGAGTGCGGTAAAGGCTTCAGCGATTCCTCCACCCTGCAGACCCACCAGCGGGTCCACACGGGGGAGAGGCCCTTCAGCTGTTGTGAATGTGGGAAGTGCTTTACCCAGGCCTCTGCCCGGCTGAGACACCAGCGGTCCCACACTGGGGAGAGGCCCTTCAGGTGCCCCGAGTGCGGGAAGGGCTTTGCCCGGGCCTCCAACCTCCAGACCCACCAGCGGATCCACACGGGGGAGAGGCCCTTTAGTTGTCCCGAGTGCGGGAAGTGCTTTACCCAGGCCATCACACTTCAGAAACACCAGCAGGTCCACATGGGGGGGAGGCCCTTCGATTGCCCCAGGTGCAGTAAGGTGTTCACCTGCTCCTCCCACCTGCAGAGGCACCAGCAAGTTCACGTACCATCGCAGGGGCATTGAAGGAGTGACGGCTGAGTGCCATTATCGACTGGAGTATTAACCCAGTTCCGGGCCCTCCCGGGTTCGAATCCTGCCGTGGCAGATGGTGAAATTGGAATTCAGTAAGTAATCTGGAGTTCCAAGTCTAACGATGAAGCCATTTTTGGGGGGAGTTGGGGTGGGGTGGGGGTGAAGGGTGGGAGAAAACCCCCATCTGATTCACTCACGTCGTTTTTCGGGAAGGAAACTACTGTTGTGGGAAAGGATTCACTCAGTCGTCCCAGCTGCATCCTTTACCCTGTCTGGCCGATGGTTGACTCTACGCACCTCCCCCCGCCATCCCCATTCTCTCCCCCACTGGGCCCCTCCTCTCACCGGCAAATGAACAGGGAGAAACCTACTTGGATACAGAGTATACGTTGAAATTGCTGAGTGAGGCAATACTTCCTACAGGTTAAGAAAGGGAGTGTGTGCGCTTTGACCTTGAGCTATTTTTAAATGAAAAGCTACTTTTTCTACGCCTTTTTGCTGGGAGGAATCTGAAGCTGTAACAAAGTTGGGTCACAATAAAGGGTTACCTGAACTTACCGCCAGGCTCAGACTCTCATTGAAGGCTTTGAGCTTCAAATGGTTTTTGTTTTAAACCTGTTGATTTCTTTCAGCCTCCTGCACTAAGTTTCCAATGTCGTGTATCAGATGGAGCAGTGAATGAGTAGCTAGTATTGTTGGAAATTGCAAATATTTCAGGAGTGCAGGTACTGTGTCGTTTTATCAGCATTGTAAAGTTTACTGGCAGCACCAGGAGGTGTGGGCTGTGTTAATTAGAAATTATGTGGAGTTGCTGGTGTTGGACTGAGGTGGATAAAGTTAAAATCTACACAATTCCAGGTTATAGTCCCAACAGATTCATTTGGAAGCGCTAGCTTTCGGAGCTCTGCTCCTTCATCGGGTAGCTGTTGAGCAGGAAATTAAGACATAGAATTTATCGCAAAACATTACAGTGTCATGCAGTTGATAAGATTTCCTGAACAAGTCCAGTTGCAATTCAGTCTTTTATCTTTTAGAATGGTTGCAGTTTCGGTTCATTAACATATATATCCCAGAACTACTTTTAAGTCACATTCTCCCGATGACGTAAGATTTTATAAAAATAGGTGACATCTCAGCTCAGACAATGCAAGAAAGATGTGAGGTTCAAGTCTGTCTGTATCCCAGTCCTGAGTCACACATGTTCTATTTCTAAAGTAGGAATTTATAAAATATTACATAGATTGACTGCCTGCAGATTATGTTTTGCTCAAATAGCACAATGTATCTGCAAATGCAAATTCACTGCATTGGTTTGTGTGTGTGTGCATGTGCATGAGAGAGAGAGAGAGTGTGTGTTTGCATGTGCATGCTTGAGAAAGTGTGTCGATGCAATGGAGTATAAGCCTGTGAGAGGGTGTGTGCATGGATTTGAGTGTGGGAGGTGTATGTGTGTGAGAGAGGGTCTGTGTGACTGGGTGTGTATGTGTGTGTGTGGGAGTGAGAGACAGTGTTAAGTGTAGTGTGGTCACCCAAGGTCCCGGTTGAGACCGTCCTCATGGGTTCCAAACTTGGCTATCGGCCTCTGCTTGGCCAGTAGAAACAATTCAGCAGTTACTGGGTGGCGTGGTGGCTCAGTGGTTAGCAATGGGAAAGGATTCACTCGGTCGTCCCAGCTGCATCCTTTATCCTGTCTGGCCTATGGTTGACTCTACACTGCCCCACAACACCCCGTTCTCTCCACCACTGGGTCCCTGGTGGGATCCGGGTTCGATTCCCAAATCGGGCAACTGTCTATGTGGAGTTGGCACATTGTCCCCATGTCTGCATGGGTTTCCTCTGGGTGCTCCAGTTTCCTCCCACAATCCAAAAGATGTGCAGGTCAGGTGAATTGGCCATGCTAAATTCCATATCGTGTTGGGTGCATTAGTCAGGGGTAAATATAAGGTAGGGGAACAGGTCTCGTGGGTTACTCTTTGGAGGGTCAGTGTGGACATTTTGGGCCAAAGGGCCGGTTTCCATTCGGTAGAGAATCGAATCTAATCTACACACACACACACACACACACACACACACACACACACACACACACACACATTGGAGAAGGCAGGGTGAGACTTGTCTTTCACTTTGCAGAAGGTGGGAGGTTCTGGATGCTGTGATTCAGGGTAAACACATGCTGGAAGACCTTTGGCTCAGAGAGATGGAGTTGGAAGCCAGGCTGCAGACACGTCACGGGGAATGTTAACCGGACCCTTTATTCCAGGAGATGGTCATTCCCCTCTGGACAGAGCCTTCTGATTAGGTCAGTGGACAGGGTCAGAAGGGTGTGAGTGTGAATCACACAGGTAAAGGGGATCTGAGATTGGGAGGCAAGGGGAGGAGCTCATTGGCTGAGTGGTGGGGGGATGGGCACACCAGGTAAGGGGCAGAATATTGGCAGGTGATTGTTGTCTTTCTCTGAAGTTAGCAGTAGGAGGCCAGATGGCATCAGTGTCTGTCTGGCACCAGGTTCACGAACCGACGTGCTCAGGACAGGAGAAGTGGGAAAGGGAGGCTGCAGTGGGTGTGGTCCACAAATCTCAGGAGGGCAGAGCCTCTGCTGAGGGCGCAAGAGAAGTCAGAAGCTATAAAGACAAAGCAGAACATCAAAGCTCTGGGTGGCATGGTGGCTCAGTGGTTAGTACTGCTGCCTCACAGGGCTGGGTTTGATTCCAGCCACAGGCGACTTTGGCACACTGTCCCCCTTGTGTCTGCGTGGGTTTCCTCCAGGTGCTCCGGTTTCCTCCCACACTCTAAAGATCTGCAGTTTAGGGTGGATCAGCTGTGCTGAAGTGTCCAGGGATATGCATTTTTGGGTGCGTAAGCCATGGGGAACTGCAGGGTTGTATGGGAAGTGGGTTGGTCTGGTGGGATGCTGTTTGGAAGGTCAGTGTGAGGTGAATGGGCTGAATGGCCTGCAGGGATTATGTGATTCTACTGCTTCAGCCATTTTGTATATTGAGAAATGATTACTGTGGTCCTGGGGAAGGTGGGATTTGTAGTGTCACTGCCCTCTGTCCATTCTCTTTCTGTCCTCCTGTCCATTTTCTCTCTCTTAACATCCATCCTGAGCTCCTCCTCCCCCCAACCCCAACCCCAACCCCAACCCCAACCATTCTCTTTCCCCACCACCTGTTATTTCTCGTGCTGCTATCCCTCTTTGATCGCTGTATCAAGCCCTTCTTAGAAGAGAGAGACAGATCGTGATGACTCCCAGAGATGGGGGTGCATGAGAAATGACTGATCTTTAACATTGAGAATAGCTAATCAGAAACAACATTAAAGCATGTTCAATTCTATTTTTTAAAAAGCTACAGGCATCTTTCTGAAACTTGTGTTGAAATATGTGCAATTTGGCCATAGTTGAGGACAGGCTGTAAGGGGTGAGTTCCCTATTCTAATATTGTGAAATTGATTCTGACTATGTAGAAATAGAGTTATGGAGCATGGAATGAAACAGTTTGGTCTGTGCCGACCAGATATCCTAAATTATTCTATTCCTATTTGCCAACACTTGGCCCAAACCCCTTTAAACCTTCCTATTCTTACACCCATCCAGATGCCTTTTAAAAGTTGTAATTGTACCAGCCTCCACTCCAGCAGCTCATTCAATACGTTTACCATCCTCTGTGTGAAACAAGTGACCCCTTAGGTCCGTTTTAAACCTTTCCCCACTCACCCTAAACTCATGTCCTCTAGTTCTGGCATTTCTTGAGGCAAATTAAATGTCACACGTTTTTTCTAATCCTTTGGTCCCTCATCTTTCCCCACTCAACTTAAACCTATGCCCTCCAGTTTGTGACTCCCCTAACTAATACAAAAGTTGAGCAGCCAGCCATACTGCAAAAGGAATACAATGTCAAGTCACAGGGGAGAAAAAAATTGTGGTTCTACTTTTTCCTTCGATCGGCATTTGGACACTTCAAATCTGTCAGTAACGTGAGCATTACTGAAGAGCATAATGCGCATGCCCCTCGGTGTCAGCAAGCACTGCGCATGTCCGCTGGTGTCAGCAAAAGACTCTGCACGCTCCTGGCTGTACGCACAAACGACTCATGACCTACTTTTGATGGACCAATAGGGAAGTCGGGAGGACCCGGAGGTGTCTTGTCCTCCTGCCAATCAGAGCACCGCTGTTGTCTGAATGCGGAAGTTGGACAATGAGCTTCTGAAGCAGCTACTGCTGCTCCTGTCTCTCTGAATGAAGATTAAGCTTTACCCCAAACTTCAACTTTCTTCCTCTGTCCAACAAAACTGTGAGTACGGCACTCTCTTTTCTCGCCGCTTGTTCCACTTTATTTTCATTCTGGCGTTCAACTGTTGACTTGCAGCAACGAAAGGAAAGGGAGTGAATTTAGGGGAGGGGGACAGAGTGTAGAAATATTGGTCGAGAGTGTGGTGCTGGAAAAGCAGAGCAGGTCAGGCAGCATCCAAGGAGCAGGAAAATCGACGTTTCGGGCAAAAGTCCTTCATCAGGAATTTTCCCGCTCCTTGGATGCTGCCTGACCCGCGTGCTTTTCCAGCACCACACTCTCGACTCTAATCTCCGGCATCTGCAGTACTTACTTTTTTGTCTAGAAATGTTGGTCCAGATCTGTGTCTTAATTGGCAGACACATGGCAAATGCATGACCACAATGTGATCATATAACCTTTACTGTGGGCAAACAAAAGCAGAAAGGAGGTGCATTGTTTTCATGGTGATATGTTGGGATATGGAGAAAGTGAGGATGCTGGTGATCAGAGTTGACAAGTGTTGCCCTGGAAAAGAACAGCGGGTCAGACAGCATCCGAGGACCAGGAGATTCAACGTTTTGGGCACAAGCCATTCATCAGGAGTGCTATGTGGATGTACAAAGAGGTTTCAGTGTCTTTCTACACCAGTCAATACCAGTCGTCAGACAAGTGCACTCAGCAGTCAGCAGGGCAAGTGGTGTATGAGCAAGAGGAATTGAGTTCAGAAGTGGGGTGGGCCCTTCCAGCGGTTCAGGGGTCATTGAATATATTCAAGGCTGAGTTCATCTGATTTTTTGAACAACATTGAAGTGGATGGTTATGAGGGAACAGAAAACATATTTTTAAGAACAGTTACAGAATCGTACAGTGCAGAAACAGATACTTGATTTCATGCTGATTATATTCATAAACTAAACTAGTTCTACCTTGTTTGGCCTATATATCTCTGAACCTTTCCTATTCATTTACTTATCCATAGGAGCAGAAATTAAGCCATTCAGCCCACTGGGTCTGCCCAGACCATTCAATCGCGGCTGATAAGTGTCTCAGCCCCATTCTCCTGTTTTCTCCCTGTAACCTTCGTTCCCCTTGATACTGAAGAACTGTTTCTGTCTCAGTGTTAAATATCCTCAGTAACCTGGCCTCCACAGCCTTCTGTGGTAATGAATTCCATCAGTTCACCACTTTCTGGCTAAAGATATTTCTCCTAATCTCAGTTCTGAAAGGTCTTCCCTTTACTCTAAGGCTGTGCCCTCGGCCGCTAGTCTCTCCTTCCAATGGAAACATCTTCCCAACATCAACTCGTCCAGGCCATTGAGTATTCTGTTTGTTTCAATTAGATTCCCCTGAGTGTGGCCCTGTTAATCAGCATGAACCAGACCCTTCAGGATGAGATACAGCAGGGATTAGGTTCAACAAAGTGAGAATGGAGGGAGTGTGTGGGATGGAGATTGTGAACTTCCAGGGAATAAGAATTACAGAGAGTTTGCTATAATTTAGAATGACTGGATGGGGCAATGGGCCAGGGAGTGGCAGATGGAGATTTAATTTAGGGAAATGTGATGTTTGCATTTTGGTAAGGCAATCCAGGCAGGGCAGTTAAGGGAGTGTTTCAGAACAAAGAGACATTGGAGTGCAGGTTCATTGTTCCTTGAAAGTGCAGTCTCAGGTAGCCAGAATAGTGAAGAAGGCATTTTGTATGCTTTCCTTTATTAGTCAGAGCATTGAGTATCGGAGTTGGGAGGTCATCGTGTGGCTGTACAGGACATTGGTTAGGCCACTTTTAAAATATTGCATTCAGCTCTGGCCTCCCTGCTACAGGAAATATGGTGTGAAACTTTGAAAGGGGTCAGAAAAGACTTTTGATCTACAGAGAGAGGCTGAATCAGTCAGGGATATTTTCCTGGAGCATCGGACGCTCGGGGGTGACCTTATAAATGTTTATAAGGGGCGTGGATAGGGTGAATGCAAAACTAGAGCGCATATGTTTGAGCTGAGGGGGGAATGATTTAAAAGGGACATGAAGGGCAACTTGTTTCACGCAGAAGATGGTGCATGTATTGAATGAGCCGTCATAGGAAGGGTGGAGCCTGATACAATTACATCATTTAAAAGGCATCTGGATGAATACAAGAATAGGAAGCTGGTAAATGGGACTAGATTAAGTTAGGATATCTGAGCGGCACATACAAGTTGGACTGAAGGGTCTGTTTCTGTGCTGTATGACTCTCTGGGTCTTTGGTGAAACCAGAAGTGTCATTGTGAAGACTGGACTTTCACAGCAGCCTTCAAAGATGTTTTGTCCTTACTGGGAGCAGAAGAAGTTACAATGAAATCTTTCATTTATGAGACAGCACCTGAGTGAGTGAGTACATCTGAGATTTTGGTGGAAAGTGGGATTTCATTGCACTGTGGGGATGAAACCCTACCCTATCCAGTCATTTCTGCTGGTGGGTGAGACCAGACCTCCAGATTAGTTGGTGTAGATTTCCGATAGAGATGAGGAAGAACTGCTTTTCCCAGAGAATAGTGAATCTATGTAATTCTCTGCCCAGGGAAGCAGTAGAGGCAGCTTAATTAAGTATATTCAGGACACAGTTAGATGGGTTTTTGCATGGTAAAGGTATTAAGGGTAGTTGGGACAATGCAGGGAGGAGAAGCTGAGACATTGGAGAGATCAGTCATGATCTAAATGAATGGCGAAGCAGGCTCGAAGGGCCAAATGGCCTACTCCTGCTTCTATTACTATGAAACTCTAACCCTGCATTTCCCATGGCTAACCCACCTAACCTGCACATCTCTGGACACTGTGGGCAATTTAGCATGGCCATTCCAAATCAAGGCCAGTAAGCAATACAGTGATGTGAAAAATGAACATCCGAGAATGACAGAAAGACATGGAGAGTAAATGTACCAGCAATCAAAACTGGATTCTAAAGATCACAAAAATTGAAACTAAAAATGGTATGTCTGAATGTGTGCTGCATTGCAACAAAAGCTAATGAATTGACTGCACACATTGACGGGAATAATTAAAATATGGGACTCCTTCCAGAGATATGGCTCCAGGATGACAAGGATTGGATCCTCAATATTGAGGAGGTGATCAAATGGAAAGCAAGACAAAGGGAGAGGGTTAGCACAGGTAATCAAAGCACTGATCACAGGGTAATCTGGTGTCAGCTCCGACTTCAGGTCCTGATTTCTCACCCCTCCTGGATTTCTGCTGATGCTTTGACCCCTTTTTTTTTACATCTTTCGGAACAATAAGTCAATCCAGACCCCCAATCTCCCAGCCTGTTAACCATCCAGACCCCCAATCTCCCAGCCTGTTAACCATCCAGACACCGAGTGTAGTCATAGCAGGGAATAAAACAAGAAATGTGAACCAAAATTAGAAATAAGTAGGTGCTTGTTCTTAATATTGTTCAATAGTAAGTAAACCAGAAATACTGCTCTTCCAGGATTCCTACAGTGCCTTATTTGAGGAATTCTCTCACCCTCACATAGAGCTATTAGTACCCACTATGATTTACAACAATACTTATGCCAACAGAAAAAAAGTCTGTTGTCAAATTGACAGAGATATACAGCATAGAAACAGACTTTTTCTCTCACTCATGCACAAGTCCATGGGGGTGAATTTGCAGAATGATATTTGCTAATGCATTCCATTTTCCACAAAAAATGCACAATCTGCAGGCAGTTAATACATGTAATATTTTGTAAATTTCACATTGGAAATAGAACCAGAATGACTCTAGATTGGGATACTGACCTCGCACCTTGAATGCATTGTTTGAGCTGAGGTGTCTCCTTTTGTTATAAAGCCGTAAAGTTATCCTGAGAAGGTGCCTTACAGGAAGTTCTGGGATTTACATATTAATGATATCTGCAATCCATTGTAAAAGATGAAAGACTTAACGATTCGGGTTTGTTAATATATCATTTCAATGCCAGGACACTGTAATGCTTTTCCAGAAATTCTGTATCTTATGATCTTACACTCCACAACCACCTGATGAAGGAGCTGCGCTCCAAATGCTAGTGCTTCCAAATAAACCTGTTGGACGATAACCTGGTGTTGTGTGATTTTTAACTTTGTCCAGGTAAGGTTTGATTGGCCAGGCCAAATTACCCATAGTGCCCAGGGATGTGCAGGTTAGGGTGGATAGGCGGTGCTAAATTACCCACAGTGCCCAGGGATATGCAGGTTAGATGTATTAGTCAGAGGGTAAATGTAGAGCAATAGGAGTAGGGGAATGGTGTGGTGAGGTTGCTATTCGGAGGTGGGTGTGGACTTGTTAGAACAGCGAGGGTTCTCTGAAGAGAAGGGATTTTTGTGAACTGTTCAGGAGGGGGGGGGAAGCGGTGTATGGGAGGAGAGGGGAGGGATGGGTGGAGTGCGGGGGGAGGAAATTTGTTCACTTGTAGCAACTGGAGTGAACCCAGGGACGGAGCAGACTCTGCAAACTCAGATATGTGTCTTAATTACCCGGGTAAAGAGGGTTGGAAGGATAGGGTGTTGCTGTTTTCCCGAGTGCGTCAGAGTGTGAGGGGTAACCTGATAGACTTTTTTAAAATCATGAGGGGCATGGATTGGGTAAATAGATGAGGTCTTTTCCTTGGGACGGAGAGTCCAGAACTCGAGGATAATAGATTTAAGGTGAGGGTAGGGGGAGGGAGACTGGAAAGAGACCTAAGGGGCAACATTTTCATGCAGAGGATGGTGCATGTATGGAATGAGCTGCCAAAGGAAGTGGTGAAGGCAGGTACAATGACAACATTTAAAAGTCATCAGCATGAGTGTATGAAAAGGGAGGGTTCAAAGGGATATGGGCAAAACGCTGGCAAATGGGACGAGATTAATTTTGGATATCTGTTTGGGCACAGAAGAATTTGACTGAAGTGTCTGTTTCTGTGCTGTACATCTCAATGACTCTGGCTTTCCACGAATGTTTGTCATGTCTGTATGTTCAGTCTCTCTGGTGGTGGTGTCAATGCCTTGATGGTTCATTTTGCTTCCCCCCCCACATCCCCACTTCCTGGGAATGTTAACCATTTTGTGCCTGGTTGTTCTTCAAGAACCTGCATTGCAGGCTCCCCTGAATTGACATTTTTTTGCTTCCCAAAGTCAGACCTGCTCACTCTCAGCAATATCCCAGTGTTGTGAAAGATATTAAATTTCAGGTGGAGTTATCCAAAACTCAGAGATGTCAGTCTTGACGTTTTTGCTTTTCAGCCCCTATCAGATCCTGAATCAACACCTTCAGGAGAATGAGTTAGAGCGGAGGGCGGGAGAGAGAGAGAGAGTGGGATAGTGCTTTCAATTTTGTGGAATAACAACACAAACAAATTGCTTGTTCTGAATTTTTATTCTAGACGGACAGTAATGAATTTTCTAATCTCTTTTTACAGAGTATTTGAAGACCTGAAGACGGAAGTTTCAAAATCAACAGATGAAGGACTTATGCCCAAAATGTCGACTCTCCTGCTCCTCGGGTGCTGCCTGACCTGCTGAGCTTTTCCAGCGCTGCACATTTCAAATCTGACTCTCCAGCGTCTGCAATCCTCACTTTGAAAGTCACTCATTCCATCGGGACCGCAACTATGGTTCTGAGAGAAGGAGCAAAGCTGTTTGGTTCCTGTTTCAGTACGTTTTCAGCATCAGTGGGACTGGATGAGAGACCCTACCATTGCAGGGCACTGAGTGTGGAGCCTGAAGCAGTTTTTTGGCCTGGAAAGAGGAATTCAAGGTGGAGAGAGTCTCTACGTGCGTTTGTGTGTGGCTGAAGCTCCGGCCATGGAGAAACCAGAGGAATCCCGCCCCGTGGAGAAACTGTGGAAGTGTGGCGACTGCAAAAAAGGCTTCCGTTTCCCGTCTGCCCTGGAGACTCATCGGCACAGCCACACGGGGGAGAGGCCATTCCCCTGCCCTGTCTGTGGGAAGGCCTTTACCCAGGCCTCCAACCTCCAGACCCACCGGCGGGTCCATACCGGGGGGAGGCCCTTCTGCTGCCCCAAGTGTGGGAAGGCCTTCAGGAATTCCTCCCACTTGCTGACCCACCAGCGGATCCACACGGGGGAGAGGCCCTTCAGCTGCCCCGAGTGTGGGAAGGCCTTCACCCGCTCCTCCGACCTGCGGAGGCACCAGCGAGTTCATGTGCCATCACAGGGGGATTGAAGGAATGATGGCTGAGTGCTGTTATCGACTGGACTATCAACCGGGTTCTGGGGACTCCCGGGTTGGATTCCCACCGCGACAGATGGTGGAATTGGAATTTGGTCAGAAATCTGGAGTTTAGAATCTAACGGTGAAACCATTGTCGGTGGGGTGGGGGTGGAAGAAGTCCCCATTCTTTTTTAGGGAAACAAACTGTCGTTGTGGGAGAGGATTCACTCAGTCGTCCCAGCTGCATCCTTTACGTGGTCTAGCCTACACATGACTCCAGATCCGCAGCAGTATGATCGACTCTGCACTGCCCATCCAACTAACTTGGATACAGGATACAAGTTGAAAATGCTGAGTGAGGCAATACTTTCTCTGGGTTAAGGCTGTACCAAGGATCCAATTCCAAAGGGCAACTTGGTGACCAATAATGAAGAAAGTGAGGGGTTGGAGGGAGTGTGTGCAATTTGACTGTGAGCTGTTTTTAAAACATTGCTACTTTTTCTACGCCTTTCTGCTGGGAGATTCTGAAGCTGTAACAAAGTTGGGTCGCAATAAAGTTTACCTGAACTTCCCACCGAGCTCAGACTCTCATTGAGAGCTTGAAATTGCAACATGTTTTTGTTTTAAAACTGCTCATTTCTTACAGGTGAAAGTGAGAACTGCTGATGCTGGAGATCAGAGTCAAGATTAGAGTGGTGCTGGCAACGCACAGCAGGTCAGGCAGCATCCAAGGAAGCAGGAAAATCGACATTTTTCGGGCAATGTTGATTTTGCTCCTCAGATTGCTGCCTTACCTGTTGTGCTCATTTCTGACAGCCTCCTGTACCATGTTTCCAATGTTGTGTATCAGTTGCAGCAGTGAATGAGTAGCCAGTATTGTTAGAAATTGTGAATTTTTCAGGAGTGCAGGTACTGCATCATCCCATTGTCATTGTACAGTTTCCTGGCAGCACTGGGAAGTGGTGGCTGTGTCCACTGCAAACGATTTGGAGGTGCCGGTGTTGGACAGGGTGGATAAAGTTAAAAATCACACAACACCAGATTATCTTCCTTCTGGTTTATTTGGAAGCACTGGCTTTTGGAGTGCTGCTCCTTCATCAGATAGCTGTGGAGCAGAATCATAAGACACAGAATTTATAGCAAAAGCTGATGGTGTCATGCAACTGCTAAGATAGTGAATAAATCTAGATTGCGGATTAGTCTTTCATCTTTTACCATGGGTTGCAGGTTTCAGTTCATTAATATGTAAACCCCAGAACTACTTTGAATTCACCTTCGAGATGGTTTAAGGTTTTTCTAAAAATAGGTGGCATCTCAGCTTAGATCCTGCACAAAAGGTGTGAGGTTCGAGTCTGTATCCCAATCTTGAATCAGATTGGTTCTATTAACTAAAGTGGGAATTTATACAATATTACATGGATTATAAAATATTACATGCTGTTTGTGTGCTTTTTGAACAAAATTGAATATATCTGCAAATATAATTTTGCAAATGCAATTTCATCCCATAGACTTATGTGAGACTGTGTGCGCACGAGAGTGTGCGTGCATGTGAGTTTGTACATGCATGCTAATGAAATGTGTGTTTGGAGTATAAGCTTGTGAGACAGTGTGAGTGTTAGGGTGTGTGTGAGTGTCCGAGACAGCGTGACAGATGAAGGCAAGGCGTTGCATTTTGCTAAAACAAGGAAGGGCAGAACTCGTCCAGTTAATGGTAGGGCCCTGCGTTGTGTTGGAGAACAGAGACACGGTGGGAGAGGGGTTCAGGTATGTGCTGTATATAATGAGACCTTGTAATGCTCAGTACGCCTTTCTTTGGGAAGGCGTCCAATTCTGCAGAATTTGTTAATAAAATCTTTGTTCTCTTGAATTTGTCCAGAGCGATTATTTAGAAGTGAATTTTCATTTCTAACAACTTGGGGGCTCGTCCGGCTCCACACTCCGGCTGCGGTGGGCTCGAGGAAGGACATCGGAGACGGTGCACCCTACCGAGTTCGGTAGTCCCCGATTCCTTACTCGCCGTCCCGCTTCGCGGCTTGAGCGAGTGGTATCCGGGAGGCTCAGGAGAACAAAGAGGGAGGAGACTGGCCAGTCATAAAGGGAAAAACGGGCAGGGGATCGAGTAATTTTGGTGCACTGAAGCCAGGTAGGCACAGATTTCTTCTGTTGCGTTCGGACAGGTTTGGTCTCTGATTGATGCGCGAAACTCAAGGATACCTTGTCTTGTCAGGTGTTGTTTACGTACCGGAGTCTCTGCGCTCAATCGGTTACCAGGGTTTGGTCTCTGCTTGATGCACAGGACTCAAGGACACCTTGTCTTGTCAGGTGTTGTTTACGTACCGGAGTCTCTGCGCTCAATCGGTTACCAGGGTTTGGTCTCTGACTGATGCGAAACTCAAGGACACCTTGCCTTGTTTGGTGTTGTTTACGTACCGGAGACTCTGCGTTCAGTCAGTTACCAAGGGTTGATTACCTGTTGCCGCTACCCGGTCGATCATAAGGAAATCCGGTGAGTGTGGGATATTCTTGTTTGTCGCACGGGCGGTTTATTTGCTTGTATTTATCTTCGGCATGGGAAACGGGGGCGCAAGAGTGCCTAAACCGTTGCCTGATGAAGAATCCAAGGGGGTGCCGGATGATAGCCCGTTAGGACGAATGTTACGTAACTGGGGTCATGGAAAAAGAAAGGGGAAGTCTAGACGAAAAATGGTTAAATTTTGCGAAAAATGGTCACAACAACCTATTCAAGGGGGTTCTGTTTGGTGGCCCAAATTTGGATCGGACGAGGATTGGGTTTGTCAAATTTTAAATGATCATTTAAAGAATAAATATAATCCAAGACTAAAACAGAGAGAAACAGAGAGAGAGAGAGAGAGAGAGAGACATGAGGAGAAAAGGGGATAAAGAAGTAGTGAGACTGTCCCCGCACGGGAGGTCCCGGTTGGGGAACGGACCACAGGATTTGTTGTAGCCCCATTAAACTCAAATGATATAAGACAACTGAAGTTTTTTTTTTACCAGCAGTTTGCAGTAAGACCGACAGAGAGAGAGAGAGAGAGAGAACTGCTTGCAAAACATTTAACTCTCTGTGATTCGGGTTGAATGCACATTTGTTTGTTGGTGATTGAATGAGGAAGTTTTATTCACTGGAACTTGAGTTCCAGGATTATTTTAAATGTGATTTTTATGAAAACTTAACATGATTTATTTTCACTATGTGAAGGACAGTTGTAGTTAGGACTTCCATAGTTATTATATGAGACCTTGGATTCGGCTATTAGAATTTTTTTAAACTTGAAATGACAAATTATTGTAAGACAGTTATGATTATTTTATGACCTAAAGTATTGTAATTGAGAAATAGTTAGGAGTACACAAGAAAACTAATTTTGGATCTAAATTAGGATACTAAATTTGGGTGATTACAGTGGGTTTTAAAATTTGGGAACTGTATGTATTTTATATTTTAAATATTAAATACTAAATAAATGGATATATATATATGTTTACAGTTTAGGAACAGGATTTAAAGTTAGTCAAGCATGAATTATTAAAATTGGTGTTTGAGGATATGATAAGTTTGGAACATTACAATATTTCTTAAAAAGTGCCGATAGGGGACAAGGAAATTGGGTTTGTGTGTGACCCCCTCACCAGTGGGGAGGTCGGAACATTTAAAAGGAAATGACGGTCCTGGATGAGAATCCGATAGGATTGTCAGAACAAATTAATTAATGTTTGAGGCCCAGTCTATATATGTGGGCTGAGTTAATGTCTATTTTTGAATATACTATTTACTGGGGGAGAAAGGAGACTTATATGGGGATGCTGGACAGGGAAAGTGTTAATTGAGATTTTTTTAAAAAAAACTAGTAACAGCGCCGGTATTAAGCTTGCCGGACAATTTGGCATGGGAGGGGGATGGTTAGGGGTGAGGACAAATATCCCCTTCAGAACCCTAACTGAGACAACCATAATATAGAAAAGTGAAATAATATACTAGACATGCAAAATTTGATAATCCGAGGGATACAAACTTGCATCCCCAAACAGCGAAAGTTAGCCAAGGTTTTCGACCTGAGGCAGGGAAAGGACGAGTCTCCCTGTCCATTCTTACACATATTAAGGGAGTCGGTTAGGAAATGTTCGGGTATAGACCCAGATGGGGAAATAGGATGACGGATGGTAAAGGTTCACTTCGTGACAAAGGCATGGCCTGATATCAGGAAGAAGTTACAGAAGATAGAGGACGGGAGCGGTAGAAATGAGTCGGAGTTGTTACAGGAGGTTCAGAAGGTATTTGTATAGAGAGGCATAATGGTGGAGGAACGGAAGGCTAAGATACTGGTAGCAGTAGTATGGGAGGACTGTATGAAAGACAAAAGGAGTTGGATAAATACGGTGTTTATCTAAACCTGAATATTTATGTCTGTGTGGGCCGCCCCCCCCTGTAGGAATTTTGTGTTGGTGAAGATTTATGTGTGTCTTTGTGTGTGCAAATTTGATTGTAAAAAAAAAATAGTCTCTGTGGATGTGAGAATTTGTGTTTGTGTATGGATTTTTTTTTATAAAAAAGGGCTTCTCAGCTAACAAGCAGTTTAACACTTTGTGGTCTGGCTTGAATTCATCTGTTTGTTAGTGCATGAATGTTTGAGTGTTTGTCACCTAGAGCGTGAGTCATGAGATATGTGGCTTCGCTGTTTCTCGTTTACTCCACCAGGGATTCCTGACTCAGACCCCTCCACTCGATATCCACCTCCACAAAGTGGAACCGGGAGACTGGGTTTTGATAAAATCCTGGAAACCGAAGAAACTCCAATCACTCTGGGAGGGACCGTTTCAGGTGTTACTCACCACCGAAGTTGCCATACGAACAAAAGAAAAAGGGTGGACTCACGCCGCCAGACTAAAAGGCCCGGTGTCGCCGCCCAAAGAGGACTCTTGGTCGTGTGAGGCCGGTGATGGACTGTTGGTGGTGAAGTTAAAGAAACATCAAAAATGAACTCTCTTGGGACTCTTTTGCTACATACTGTATTATTATTTGCCTTCCTTTTAGTGGGGAAATTGACTGGTAACTGTGATAAATGCCGCTCTAGGGTTCGGGTGTGGGACACTGAGTTAGACTTACGCGGATCTTTTGTATCCCACTCCTCTTATGCAAATAATACTCGCTGTTATGACATATACTCACGCCAAAAGTGCTGGGAAAAAGGAAAACTATACTATCAAGTAAAAAACAGGGGATATCTCGGTCTGTCTAGGGTTAGGGCCTATCATTGCCCCTTTATGAATTACGAATGGTTGTGTATGTCAGCAGACAGTTTACAGGGACATGCTGCATTACCGGAAACAGACAAAAATAGAACTAAAAGGGAATGTGCCAAATGCGGCGCTATAATTCAACTGGGAGATCCTAACTTCTTCTCCCTTTGCCATGATGAGGAATCACGGGAGGAATGTTGGGAGGATGGGAAATTGTATTATCAAATGTTAAATAAGGGATATATTGGATGGCCTGAGGGGAGGGTCCATGAATGTATTTGGGAAGAACACGAATGGGTCTGCATTAAAAAAAAGACAGTTGGGATAAGGCTAACAGGCCGTGCGACAAATGCTGCCAAACTGTGAAATGGGGAGACCATGTCTTTCCGGGGTCTTTTGTGTTTCACACTAAAATAAGTGATGCCTGTTACAACCGGGAGAAAATGATACCATGTTGGGAGGATGGGGAACATTACTACCAGGTATTCAGCCTGGGATATTACACGAGTGGAAATATAGACTGTCCACTTATGGAATAATGGCTCTGTATCAGTTTTACTGGCTCGGCAGCGGACCACTTTGACCGGGTTAAGGAAATATATCCCGGGTTAGAGAAATCTATTCCAAATTACGATGCCAGAATAGCCGCCTCAGCCAAGGTTTCCTCCCTCTATGAGGACATTGAGAAACGGCTTACTCTTCCTGATGTTGTGAAAAATCTCTTTATTGACTTCGTCTCAAATTGCCAAAATTTTAAATGTGACGAGCTGTTGGGTTTGTGGGGGTCTGCATATGACCGAGCAATGGCCGTGGACAGGGGAGAGTTTGGATGTTCAGGAAATCCTTGAATACAATTGGACTTACTCCAAAAACAGAATTTATCAAGTCTGGAAATTGCAGAATACCCCGATGGGCCACTTCTGCATTGGGAAAAAAGGGTCCCGCCCAGTTGGTGACAGCCCCTGTCAGCGGGTCTTGAATCTCACCACGGACACTTGGTGGCCCCGACCCTTGGGTTGGTTTCTCACCAAACAACCCCTTGGGTTGTCTATCACCCAACAAGGGGATCTTAACTGTAGGCGGTTGCATCCCACCTCTGATTCCTGGAATTGCAGTGGTTCTGGCCCTTATGCGGGAATGCCGGGAATTAGAGAGGCATGGGACGGTGTTGCCAGGGACAGCGGAGGGGGTCCGGCTCCTGATGGTTTATTTTGGATTTGTAGGGATCTGGCGTATTCCAGGTTGCCCGAGAAATGGGGTGGCTTATGCTTCCTCGGTATAGTCAGACCGGAGTTCTTTCCCCTCTCACGTGATCAAGGGGCTGACCTGGGGGTTAAGTTGTTCGACTCCCTGCAACGGAGGTCCGGAAAGCTAGCACGGAAGCGTAGGAGTGCTAGTCAGTGGAATGTCCACCAGTACGGAGACATCCACTTGGCCAAGTGGGGCGCAGATTGGCCACCGTCCCGTATCATTGAGTATTATGGGCCGGCAAGTTGGGCTCAGGATGGCTCTTGGGGTTACAGAACTCCAATTTATATGCTTAATCGCATCATTCGCTTGCAGGCGGTGATGGAAATAATCACCAACAAAACCGCCTTCGCATTGGAATTACTGGCTAGACAGCAGTCTCAAATGAGGGCTGCAATATATCAGAATCGTCTTGCTTTAGACTACCTGCTTGCCTCTGAAGGGGGTGTCTGCGGGAAGTTTAACACGACAAATTGTTGTCTGGAGATAGACGATAACTACGAGGCTGTCCTAAAAAAAAATCACCCGGGACATCCGTAAAATAGCCCATGTACCTGTCCAGACGTGGCGACCTATAGGGGACGCTAGTTGGTGGAACACGCTTTTTGGGGGTGGCTGGTGGCGCATGGCATTAATAATGATGGTGGGTGTCGGGGCCCTGTTCCTCGTTATTCCCTGTCTGGTCCCCTGTGCTAGAGTGTTGATCCAACGCCACATCGCCCAGATGCAAGCCATTGCCATACCCCAACATGGTACTCATGAACTTAAAGTTCTGCTGTTGAAAAGACAGAAGGACTTCCTTGAGCCGTAATTCAGCCGATTCTGTTACGCATGCACATCTTAAAAAGAAAAAGGGTGGAATTGTGAGAGTGAGATCTGGCTTAATAAGAATTATTAAGATGTGCATGGCATTATAATCTTTAAACGTGAGCATTATCATATTGAATAAGCTAAACTTTTTGCTGCTTTAAAACCCAGATTTCTGATGCTATTAAGCTCTCTTTGTATAACCATTTCTGTACTTAAAATATTGTCAGCATTGAACCCTCAGAATGGGGAAGTGTTAACAGTTAATAAGAAACAAGCTACTTGGTGCAAGGGTCGGCTTTGTGTTAACAGAATGGAGAAACAAATCCAGACATCTGCTGATGTATTGTGAAACCACAGGACAAGAATAAAATGTGAGATGTCTGTTGACCTGCTTTGAACCTGCTGCAGAACCACAGAGCAGAAGAACGACCCTGTGTTTTTCTATGTGGTCAGGATTTGAGACAATGAGAGCATAACGGAAAATTACTGCTAGTTTAGAATGTGAACCCCGTGACTCTTTGGAGTCAAAGAGGGGAGGGACTTGTGCTGTATATAATGAGAGACCTTGTAATGCTCAGTACGCCTTTCTTTGGGAAGGCGTCCAATTCTGCAGAATTTGTTAATAAAATCTTTGTTCTCTTGAATTTGTCCAGAGCGATTATTTAGAAGTGAATTTTCATTTCTAACAAGGTACATAAAGTTAAAAATCTCTCAACACCAGGTTATCGTCCAACTGGTTTATTTGGAAGCATGGGCTTTGAGTGCAGCTCCTTCATGGGATGTTTGTAGAACAGGATCATAAGACACAACTACCTGATGAAGGAGCAGCGCTCCAAAAGCTTATGTTTGCAAATGAGCCTGTTGGAGTATCACCTGGTGTGGTGTGAATTTTAACTTCGTACACCCCAGTCCAACACCAACATCTCCAAATCGGGGACATAGTTCTTTGAAAGTTGCATCATTGGTAGACAGGGTGGTGAAGGAGGCGTTTAGCACACTTTCCTTCATTGTTCACACCGTTCAGTGCAGGAGGTGGGACATCACGTTGAGGTTGTACAGGATATTGGTGAGACCACGTGTAGAGTACTGAGTACATTTCTGGTCGCCCTATCGACGACCACAAGTTGTCAGGTAACCTTGTTTCGATTTATAAAGTCATGGGGTGTGTAGGAAAGGTAAATGTCACAGGGGGGAAGAAACGGTGCATCTCCCCTTTTTTTTTTACTTCTCTTGGCATTTGGACACTTCAATTCTGTCAGTAACAGCATCTCCAGAGAGCATACTGCGCACGCTCGCCGTTACGAGGATGAAACTGCGCATGCTCCTCGCAAAGCATGCGTCACGGCTTTCTTTTGGTGGACCAATCGGAAGCCCTGGAGGACCGGAAGGATACCAGTCCTCCTGCCAATCAGAGCCTTCCTATTGTCTGAATCCAGAAGCTGGAACACGAGCTTCGGAAGCTGCTGCTCCTCTCTCTGAATGAAGATTGAGTTTGCTCCAGACTGTAACCTCCTCACTCCGTCACCCATCTGTGAGTACGGCACTCTCTTCTCAACTCCTTTTCCTTTTATTTTCATTCTTGGATTCAATCTTTCACTTCCCTTTCCTTTCGGTTGCTGCAAATGAATGCACGGCGTGGACCGATTCGGGACAAGGTTTTTATAAACAGAGAGTGGTTCATGTATGGGATGAATGTCCAGAGGAAGTGGTGGATGCACGGACAGATGCAACGTTTGACCGACATTTGGAGAAGTACATGAATAGGGAAGGTGCGGGGGGATACGGGCCAAACACTAGCAAGTGGCACTAGTTTAGTTTGAGAACATACTCAGCGTGGAATAGTTGGGCTGAAGGGTCCGTTTCTGTGCTGTCTGACCGTAACTGTTCTGTTGTGGTCTTAAAACCATTTTCTTGCCTTGTACCTGCTTCTAACACACAAATCACTCAAAAAAAAACCCCACCTCAACCACACAACATAAATATCCACACTTTGTTCAAAAATCAGAGGAACTCAGCCTTGAATATATTCAATAACCCCCCTAACTGCAGGAAGACATCCCCACTTCTAATCCCAGTTCATTTTGTGATTTATACCACTTGCCTTGCTGATTGCTTGCTGCACTTGTCTGACAACTGGCAGTGACTGGTGTAGAAGGACGCTGAGGCCTCTTTGTACATCCACACATCATTCCTGATGAAGGGCTCGGGCCTGAGATGTCAATTCTCCTGGTCCTCAGATGCTGCCTGTCTTGCTGTGCTTTTCCAACCCCAAACGTTTCGACTCTGATTCCAGCAGCTGCAGGTCTCACTTTCTCTACATTGGATGCTGAGGGTTAACCTTATAAATGTTTAAGGGGCATTCCTAGAGGCATGGCACTCTCCCACAGATTCAATCAATAAACACATCGACCTGGACCCAATATACCGGCCACTGCAGCGGACAGCTGGAACTGACAATCGGAAGCGGCAGAGACAAACCACTATAAATGCCGGAGGAAACAACACAGAAGTGCTTCACAGGAGACTCCCAAGCACTGAGGATGTCACCTAGACAGGGGACGAAACGTCTGCAACACAAATTCCCAGCTCGGCAAACAGAACCACAACAACGAGCAGCCGAGCTACAAATCTTTTCCCAAACTTGGAATACATAACATGGCTACAACACTATGATATAACTAGAAATAATTATAAATCAAATTTATACAGCCGTAAATAAATACATATTGCACAGTAACACTATGATATATCCCTGTCCAGTATGACTTTTACTGTTCAGTTAAACGAAACTTGAAAGGGCTCAGAAAATGTTTACAAAGATGTTGCCAGGGTTTGAGCTACAGGGAGTGGCTAAATAAGCTGGGGCTGTTTTCCCTGGAGCATCGGAGGCTGAGGGGTGACCTTATTGAGGTTTATAAAATAATGAGGGGCATGGATAGGGTGAATAGACAAGGTCTTTTCCCTGGGGTGGGAGAGTCCCGAACTGGAGGTGAGAGGGGAAAAGACATAAAAAGGACCTAAGGGGCAACTTTGTCAGTCAGAGGGTAGTGCGTGTATGGAATGAGCTGCCAGAGGAAGTGGTGGAGGCTGGGACAATTGCAACATTTGAAAGGCATCTGGATGGGAATATGAATGGGAAGGGTTTGGAGGGACGTGCTGGCACATCGGACTAGATCAATTTTGGCTATGTGCTCGGCATGCACCAGTTGCACATAGGGTCTCTTTGTGTGCTATACATCTGTATGACTCTCAATGCTGTCCAGGCGAGTCAGTGATGTTATAACAACAACACTGGACCAGCAATCCAGAGGCCCTAGGCAAATAATCTGGGCTCATGGGTCCAAATACCAGTAAAAACAAACATTGGGGAATTTAAATTTATTTTTTTAAAATCTGAATTGAAAACTAGTCTCAGTCATTGAGAGAATGAAACTTTTCTGAAAACCCATTTGATTCAATAACGCTGTTCAGGGAAGGAAACCCGCTAGCATTAACTTGGTGCTGCCTGCATATGATGGCTCACGTGCTTGACTTTTAAAATGCCCCCTAAAGTCTGGCAATCCTCTTGTCTGAAGGGCAGTTAGGGACGAAAACATTGTTGGCCTTGCCAAAAAAAAAACTCCTTCATGGAATGTGGGCTATCTCGAATGTGACTTCACATCTGCGAATGGGTCACATCAGAACATCCAGACAAATAAGCACCAAAATGTCTGGTGCTGCAAGAGTACAGCAGGTCAGCCAGCATCGGAGGAGCAGGAGGTTTGATGTTTTGGGCATAACCCCTTGATTAGGAATGTGGGGTGGGCCCAAAGGGACAGAGATAAATAGGAGGGAGGTGGGACTGGGGGAAGGGAGCTGAGAATGCTATGGGTAGATGAAAGCGAGGGAAGGAGGTGACAGGTCAGAGAGGAGGGTGGAGCAGATAGATGGGAAGGCAGATGGACAGGTGGGACAGTTCAAAAGAGCAGTCCCAAGTTCGAGGGTTGTGTCTGGGATTGGGCAGCTGGGGGGGGGGTAAATGAGGAAACTGGTGAAATCAATATTGATCCTGTATGGTTGGAGGGTCCCAATGCAGAGGCATTCTTCCTCCAGGTATCAGGTGGCCTAGGACCCTGCAACCACACGGCATCAACATCGATTTCACCAGTTTCCTCACATTCCCTCCCCCCTCCCACCCCAGCTCCAACCCTCCAACTCAGCACCACCCTCTTGAACTGTCCCACCTGTCCATCTTCCTTCCCACCAATCTGCTCCACCCTGTAGCCATCACCTCCCCCCCCAACCTGCATCTACCTTACCCCCAGCCCCACTCCCACCTTCCTATTTATCTCTCAGCACCCTTTCCACACCCCCAAACCCCCACCCCCCCCCCCTCCCCCTCCCCCTCCGCAATTCCTGATGAAGGACACGAGAGAGACACAGCGATCTCGACCAATGCATCCAGCATATGCACCTTTCCTGAGTTCACCTCCTTTCACTTCACTTCCTACAAACCAACAGTTTAATCCCAAAATGAGAAAAGAAATGGAATAGGAGGGGTGAGAAGAGAGGGTGCTGTACTCACAGAGGTTGGTGCAGTCTGGGGTAACACTCAATCTTCATTCAGAGAGAGAGAGAGAGAGCAGCAGGAGCTCATGATCCAACTTCCGCATTCAGACACTGACGGGATGCTCTGATTGGTAGGAGGACCAGCCTTTCTTCCGGTCCTCCAAGGCTCCCCATTGGTCATGCCTCCCCGTGTCAAGGTTAAGGGAGGGGCACGTGAGGGTAGTGGAGGAGAGAGGTCGCGTGGGCGTCACAAAGACCAGTGCCGCCGCGTGACGCACGGCGCGGTGGACCAATGGGAAAGGCTGGAACGCCGCACGGGCGGGCGGTCCGTCAAATCAACGCGCGGCCTCTGTGACGACAGCGGTTCCTCGATTCACGTGACCGGTTGCTCCTGCACATTCGCCATTGCGGGGGGGTCAAGGGGAGCTGATGTTGTGTTGGTCTGGAGGGTCCCTGTGTCCAGGAAGAGGTGAGTGTGGCTCAGTCAATGAGCATCAGTCAGACCCTGCTGGAGCATGGGGGGAGGTGGGATATTAGGTACAGCAAGAGTTAAAGAGTGTGTGGGATGGAGATTTACAGCTTTTTTAGGTAATAAGTCCCTTTCTGGACAATACTGGGGGATGGGTAATATCAGAGACAGCAGAGTGAGAATTGAAGAAAAGTGTGTGTGTGTGTGTGTGTGTGTGTGTGTGGGGGGGGGGTGGAGATTTGCAACACTTCTTAAAGTTAAAAATCACACAACTCTAGGTTATAGGAGAAAGTGAGGTCTGCAGATGCTGGAGATCAGAGCTGAAAATGTGTTGCTGGAAAAGCTCAGCAGGTCAGGCAGCATCCAAGGAACAGGCGATTCGACGTTTCGGGCATGAGCCCTTCTTCAGGAATGAGGAAAGTGTCCTCATTCTTTCCTCATTCCTGATGAAGGGCTTTTGCCCGAAACGTCGATTTTTTTTTTCCCTACTCCTCGGATGCTGCCTGACCTGCTGTGCTTTTCCAGCACCACTCTGATCTCCAGCATCTGCTGTCTTTTTCGCCTGGAGGTTTTACTAGCTACCTGATGAAGGTGCAGAGCTCTGAAAGTTCAAACTTCTAAACAAATCTAATGGACTACAACCTGGTGATGTGTGATTTTTTTTTAAACTTTGTACACCCCAGCCCAACACTGGCATCTGTATATTGTAACTTGATTGTTTTAGGGAAGTTCTACAGAAACTAGAATGATCTGTTCTGAATTCCTGTCATGTGCAGGCAGCAATGACTTTTGTAATCCCCTTTTTCACAGGATATGAGAAGAGCAGCTTTGCAGGTAGAGCTCCCCAATGGAGTACCATGTGAAGGTCTGATAGAGCCCCTTGATTCGTGGGACAGGAGAGACGTCCCTCTTTCAGTCCAGAAGGGGAAAATTCTTTGAACGTTTTTGTCTGCTTCAGTAGGCTCTTAAAGTATCGTCTTCACCTGAACCACAGGGGCACGTGCCTGAGCCAGTTTGCCCACTGTGGGGAAAGGAAGTCTCAGGAGGCATTCCGCACGCCATGGAGAAACCGTGGAAGTGTGGGGATTGCGGGAAAGGATTCCGCTCCCCCTCCGTGCTGGAGATCCACTGCCGTGTCCACACTGGGGAGAGGCCGTTCAGCTGCTCCGAGTGCGGGAAGGGCTTCACCCAATCGTCTATCCTGCTGACCCACCAGCGTTTCCACACCGGGGAGCGGCCCTTCACCTGCCCCGTCTGCGGCAAGTGCTTCACCCAGTCGTCCACCCTGCTGACCCACCAGCGGGTCCACACCAGGGAGCGGCCCTTCACCTGCTCCATCTGCGGCAAGGGCTTCACCGACTCCTCCCACCTGCTGACCCACCAGCGGGTCCACACCGGGGAGAGGCCGTTCAGCTGCTCGGTCTGCGGCAAGAGCTTTACCCAGTTGTCCAACCTGCTGCGGCACCAGCGGCTCCACACCGGGGAGCGGCCCTTCACTTGCTGCGTCTGTGGCAAGGGCTTCACCGACTCCTCCCACCTGCTGACCCACCAGCGGGTCCACACCGGGGAGAGTCCATTCAGCTGCTCGGTCTGCGGCAAGAGCTTTACCCAGTCGTCCAACCTGCTGCAGCACCAGCAGGTCCACACCGGGGAGTGGCCCTTCACCTGCTCTGTCTGCGGCAAGGGCTTCGCCCGCTCGTCCGACCTGCTAACCCACCAGCGGGTCCACACGGGGGAGCGGCCGTTCAGCTGCTCGGTCTGCGGCAAGAGCTTCACCCGCTCGTCCACCCTGCTGCGGCACCAGCGGCTTCACACCGGGGAGCGTCCCTTCACCTGCTCCGTCTGCGGCAAGAGCTTCTCTCACTCGTCCACCCTGCTGCGGCACCAGCGGCTTCACACCGGGGAGCGGCCCTTCACCTGCTCCGTCTGCGGCAAGGGCTTCACCCAGTCGTCCCACCTGTTCTCACACCAGCAGGTCCACACCGGGGAGCGGCCCTTCACCTGCCCCGTCTGCGGGAGGGGCTTCGCTTCCTCTCAGCACCTGCTGCGGCACCAGCGGGGGCACAAGTGACGGGGCCAGCCGCTGTGAGTCACCGCCCAGGGCTGAACCCTGGGTGGGATGGGGGAGGGTCACTGCAGTTGCTGTGCTCTCATCCCCTTGGCATCCAGTGGTTCTGCGAGCCTGCGACTGCGCATTTCCTCCTGAAGTGGAGATGTACAACACAGAAACAGACCCTTCGCTCCAACTCCTCCATATCCTCAACTAATCAAGTCCCATTTGCCAGCAATTGGCCCTATCCCTCCAAACCTCTCCTTACACAGATACCCAAGTGGATGCCTTTTAAATGTTGCAATTGTACCAGCCTCCACCACTTCCTCTGGCAGCTCATTCCACACGCGCACACACCACCCTCTGTGTGAAAAATGTTGCCCCTTAGGACCCTTTTTAAATCTTTCCCCTCTCACCCTAAACCTATGCCCTCTAGTTCTGGCAAAAGACTTTGTCTATCCCTATCCATGCCCCTCATGATTTTATAAACCTCTCTTAAAGTCAACCCTCAGCCTCCGACGTTCCAGGGAAGACAACCCCAGCCTGTTCAGCCTCTCCCTGTAGCTCAAACCCTCCAACCCTGGCAACATCCTTGTCAATCTTTCTGAACCCTTTCAAGTTTTGCAACATCCTTCCGATAGACCAGAAGTGCACATAATACAGAGGAACTTCGATTATCCAGAATTAGATGAACCAGCACGGTGGCTCAGTGGTTAGCGCTGCTACCTCACAGTACCAGGGACCCGGGTTTCATTCCTGCCTCAGGCGACAGACTGTGTGGAGTTTGCACATTCTCCCCGCGTCTGCGTGGGTTTCCTCCTAGTGCTCCGGTTCCGTCCCACAGTCCAAAGATGTGCAGGTCAGGGTGAATTGGCCATGCTAAATTGCCCGTCGTGTTAGGTACATTAGTCAGAGGGAAATGGGTCTGGGTGGGTTACTCTTCGGAGGGTCAGTGTGGACTGGTTGGGCCTGTTTCCACACTGTAAGGGATCTAATCGTCAAGCGACTGAAATACACCCTGCATGTGTCCTTTGGATAATCGAGGTTCCTGTGTATTCCAAAAGTGGCCTAACCAACGTCCTGTCCAGACCCCAACCCCTATACTCAGTGCTCTGACCAATAAAGTGATCTGCAGAATCTGCAGGACTTGCTTAATCCTGGGAGGTAAATCACGTGTTTCTCCTTCTCTTGCAGGTGGATCCAAGATTTCACTCTCTGACCCATGTGAGCCTCTACGCACCTCCCCTTCACTTGCTCACACTTGATTTCCCTTACAGCAGCATTCCCTTCAGTTCCTTTCTCCCTGACGTCTGTATCCAGCTTCTCCTTAAATGCCGTCCACCTCGACCTGCTACTGTGGGGGTCATTCCCGCTGCAGACAGAGGTCTCTCCTTTGTAACCTCTTCAAAAGATTTACCGCTGACTTCCCCCTTCAGTCTTTTCCATTTCTGGGTCTTCCCGCTGTTGCGAAACTTGGAAGGGTTCAGAAAAGATTGACAAGGATGTTGCCAGGGTTGGAGGATCTGAGCTACAGGGAGAGGCTGAACAGGCTGGGGCTGTTTTCCCTGGAGCGTCGGAGGCTGAGGGATGACCTTATAGAGGTTTACAAAATTATGACCGGCATGGATAGGATAAATAGGCAAAGTCTTTTCCCTGGGGTTGGGGAATCCAGAACTAGAGGGCATAGGTTTAGGATGAGAGGGGAAGATATAAAAGAGACCTACAGGGCAACGTTTTAATACAGAAGGTGGTGTGTGTATGGAATGAGCTGCCAGAGGATGTGGTGGAGGCTGGTACAATTGCAACATTTAAGAGGCATTTGGATGGGTACATGAATAGGAAGGGTTTGGAGGGATATGGGCCGGGTGCTGGTAGGTGGGACTAGTTTGGGTTGGGATATTTGGTCGGTATGGACGGGTTAGACCGAAGGGTCTGTTTCCGTGCTGTACATCTCTTGACAAGGCCTTGTCTGAGGGTGAAATGTTGTCATTCCCGTTGATGCGGGTGGTCCCCAGTCTGTTGTCCTTTTTGTTTCCTTTCTCGGAAAGGACGTCGCGGACATGGGCAGCGTTCCCGAGCCCCGCTCCGGAACGGGCTGTTCCGTCCTCTTCCAGCCCCCGGGGGGGGGGAATGGGCAGCTTGAGTGCATTGGGAGAGTGGGCTGTTCACCGGGAAGGTGCCAATGGGACGGGAGAGCGGTACCGGTAATGGGGCGAGGGGGAGATGCCTCAGACCGCCAGAAACACTGGGGCAGCTGCTCGCGTGCTCCTTTTGGATCTCTCAGCACAGGGAGGCCATTCATCTGATTACCTCCCCGTCTCTGTCTCTCTCTGTGTCTCTCTCTCTGCATCTGCCTCTGCGTCTGTCTGTCTCTCTGAGGTGACAGCGGATTCCAGCATATTGCTGCTTGCTGGGTAAACCTGTTTTTCCTCTGTTTTCCCCCTCTCTCTCCTGCTCAAACCCCTGAACTTCAGGCCGCCCCTGACCTTGTCACTATCAGTGAATAGGGAACAGCTTTTCTTCCTCCACCTTATCTGAACCTATCACAATCTTCCCCACTTTCACCAGTTGTATCTGTGTGTGACCCTCTCTTTCTGTGTCTCTTTCTCTCCGAAGCCCCCTCCCTCACCACATCCCATTTACCCACCCCCCCCCTGTCATGCTCCCACTTTCAAACGGTCTCGTTGTGTTTTCACTGCCTCTTCCCCATCGTTTCCGTCAAGCACCTCATCTCACGCTTAGAACCCCTGCAGTGTAGGAGCAGGCCCTTCAGCCCATCCAACCCACACCTCACCCAGACCTCTGCCTGTAACCCTGCAATTCCCATTGGCTAACCCACCTAGCCTACACATCCCTGGGCACTATGGGTAATTTAGCATGGCCAATGCACCCTAACCTGCACATCCCTAGGCACTATGGGTAATTTAGCATGGCCAATGCCCCCTAACCTGCACATCCCCAAACACTATGTAATTTTAAAAATTCTCCTGCGTGGAGGGGTGGGGGTATCGCGTGGAACTTGGAATTAATAAACGCGGGAGACGCGTGGAACTCGGTGGTAACGAGGACCCCGTAGCACAGACTTTAAAATTCCTAGAAGTGAGGGGCATTGGGTAAGGAGAGGGACAGGGGACAGAGACAGACAGAAACAGAGATACAGAGAGACCGACACAGGAAGAGAGAGAGAGAGAAAGAGGGAGATAGATAAAGAGAGACAGAAGGTAATAAAGACAAAGGGGAGAGAAACAGAGAAAAGGGAAGAGAAAGCAAGAGAGAAGGTTAGAGAAAAAGGATTGCGAGAAATAAGGGTTAGGGGTAAGGAGACTCGCAGCAGCCAGCGAAGAGAGAGAGAGCGAGCCGATCTGTCCCAGCAGCCTGAGGAGAGAGAGAGAGAGAGTGAAAAGAGCTGTACAACTGACAGAAAGTTTAACCCTTTGTGATCTGGTTTGAATGCACATTTGTTTGTTGGTGATTGAATGTGTAAGTTTTATTCCCTGGAGCTTGAGTTCCAGGACTGTTTTAAATGTGATTTTTATGGAAACTTAACATGATTTTTTTTAAGGTTGATGACTTCTGTTCTTTTACAAGTCATGACTGCCTTACTATCCGATTCTAACTAATCTCTTTTATCTTTACATAAAAGCAATATATGGAGGACAGTTGAAGTTTCAGTTCAACAGTAGGTTGTCGTAAAAACGAAAACTTCCATGGTTATTATCTGTGACCTTGGATTCGGCCATTGTTCATGCATTAGAAGTTTTTTTTTTAACTTGAATTGGCAAATTCTTGTAAGACAGCTCTGATTATTTTACGACCTATAGTATTGTAATTGAGTAATGATTGGTCAGGAGGACTTAAGAAAACTAATTTTGGATCTAAATTAGGGGACTAAAACTGGGTGATCACAGTGGATTTCAAAATTGGGAACTCTATTAATTTTACATTTTAAATATTGAATACTGAATAAATGGACGTAAATATATAAATAAGTTTACAAGGTAGGAACAGGCTTTAAAGTTAGTCAAGCATGAATTGATAAATTGGTGTTTGAGGATATGGGAAGCTAGGAACATTGCAATATTTCTTAAAAGAAAGAAAAAGGGAAGAACGTAACGACTTGTCCCCTTTGGGAAGTGCCAATAGGGGACAAGGAGATTGGGTTTGTGCGTGTCCCCCTCACCAGTGGGGAGGTCGGAACATTTAAAAGGAAATGACGGTCCTGGTTGAGAATCCGATAGGATTGTCAGAACAAATTGATCTATTTTTGAGGCCCAGTCTGTATATGTGGGCTGAGTTAATGCCTATTTTGAATATACTATTTACTGGGGAAGAGAGGGGACTTATATGGGGATGCTGGACAGGGAAAGATACAGAAGATAGAAGGGTGGAGTGGGAAAAACCCATTAGATGAATTGTTAGGAGAGGCACAGAAAGTGTTTGTAAAGAGAGAGGACGAGAGACAGTAGCAGAAGGCGAAAATGACGGTCGCTGCGGTTGATGAGGTAATTAGGAGAAAAATGGAACCAAGAGTGAGCAACCGGAGCAGCGGGTGACAGCATGGAGGGCAGAGAGGAAAGGGGATAGGGAGAGACAAGGAGGAGCATTTGGTAGAGGGTTTGAGCGACAGGGGCAGAGATGAAGGTCTCCACAGGCAGGATGCCATTATTGTGGAAAGATAGGGCATTTTAGGCGGGAGTGTCCTGATCTATAAAGGGAAGAAAGAGCCATTCCGCTTATGATTTTGATAACGACGGGGAGGGGGACAACAACTGGCATCATTTCTGAGCAGTCAAGGGTTAACAACCCAGTCATAGATTGGCTGAATAGCACATTCGGTAGATGGGGAACTGTGCTGGGACAGCTGGCCCTTGGTTTATGCATCTCTGTTGCTATCTTTATTACCTGTGGTTGTTGTTGTATACCATGTATCAGGACGCTTGTGACACGAACAATTGACCGTGCCCTGACGGGAAAGGATGACCCCCACCCGCATACCAGGCAGCGGTGCTGGAGGAGCCTGTGATGGGGGCACCCCAGGGAAAGATTACGGGATCGGGATCAGAGGGAATGGAGGAGATATGCCTGAGAGAGAAGCGCGGGACAATATATGATTTTACTTTATAACTGTATCTCTCATTTCTAATCCTTCCCATTTCGGGCCTCAGAATGTGAGGGCTGAGGTGCAGAGACCCCCTAGTTGTGTATTTTTTTTCTTTCCCGTTCAAATTGACAACAGGTAAATTTGTGCTTTTATGCTGCAGTTAGAGATTGTGAAGTGCTATATGCCTCGAGACTCAAGAGACTATTGTTCACTCAAGAGATTCCTAGCCATCATCTGGTATTCTTAAATGGCTTCGATTGGTCTCGACGGCCACTGATCACAGTGATAAGCCAGTTACCACTGCCCGTGTCCGTACTTGACAGCTGTAAAATGGATGTGGGTTTTTATTGGTCAAGTGAAGGTAACTGGTTAGCCAATGATGGGTAAGATTCCTTGAGCGAGGGACAACCTAAGACCGGCACAGTCGTGCATTGACCTTCAGAATAGTGGCCTGTGGTCATGTGGTTTTAACAGATGCCTGGCTTTTGTATCCGTGTCGGGAATCTGGTCAAGTTTCTGGCTTGCAAAGCAGCTTGATATAAGGAAAATCGTGGACCCAGTAGTTTGACATTGTATTCACTGTATTTTTGACAAAGGAAAATGCCAGTTTTGTGGCATCTTCCAGAACCAACTTAACAACAAACCTTTGGGAAGGAAGGAGAGCTCATTGAATCCTATTACAAAAAAAGATTTGACACTATGTCAGTAGTTTGAAAATTTATTTTAAGATGTCATGGTATAATACGACCGATTTTACTGGGAGGTTGTACGATTGGGTGTTCTTTGGACAGCAGACAGAAGGCATTGCGTGGCAGTTTGAGACTGAAACACGGCTGGAAAGAATGTAGATTGATGAGGAAAATCAAATGGCAGAGTCTGAATCTGTCAGTCTGGCTTGATTGCATGAGTGGTGGTTCTTCAAAAGCATCTTCCAAGCCATGACCTCAATCACCAAGAACAGAGAAGTGTGAACACAGGATTCCGACTGCAAGATATATCGCATTGCTTCTTTGTTATTGACCAAAATGCTGGAACTCACTCCTGAACGTTGTTGCAGACCACACCATGTTTGTGAAGCAATTTAAGAGGCAGCTCAGCACCACCTTTTCAAGGTCAGTTTGGAAAGAGTTGTTGGCACAGCCAATGATATTCACATCTCATGAAATAGTAAGCAAAGAGCCCAGGGTGTTGGAGGCTGAATGTTAGCATGGATAGAGGATGGACTAACTACCACAGTTGTGGTAAGGGGCATGTTCAGGATGGCAACTTGTAACTTGTGGTGTACCACAGGGATCAGCGCTGGGGTCAACATTATTTACAATATGTATACGAATTACTTGGATAAGTAAAGTGAATGTACTATTGCTAAGTTTGCAGAAGAGACAGTTGATGTGAAAGCAGGTGGTGAGGATGACATTAGATATCTGGAGAGGGATATAGACAGGTTAAGCAAATGAACGAAAGCTTGGCAGATGGGAAAATGAGGTCATGCAGTTTGTCAGGAGGCGAAGAACTGAATATTAAATGGAGAAAACTTTAGAGGGATTTGGAATCACATTCACGAATCTCTTCATCCAATTTCAGTAAGTAATAGGGAGGCAAATGGGAGTTTGGCCTTTTCAACAGAGTATAAATGTAGAAAGGTTATAGTGAACCTTTGTAAGGCCCTAGTCAGGCCACAAGTGAATATTATGAACAGTTTAGGGCCCTTTACCTGAGGAAAGATATATTGGCATTGGAGGCAGTCCAGAGATGGTTGACCATGATGATATCGGATGGAAAGAATGTCTTATGAGGAGAACTGAATAGGTTGGGCCTGTGCTTATTAGAAGTTAGAAGAATTAGAGGTAACCTTATTGTCACGTACAAGATTCTGAGGAGACTTGACAGGCTGGACGTGGGAAAGTGGGTGAGTCTGGGACCAGAGGAAGTAACCTCCAAATAAGAGATTGCATGCTTAGGACAGATAGGAATTTCTCCTGAGGGCAGTAAATCTGTGGAACTTGATACTAAAAGGGCTGTTGAGCCTGGGTTGTTATGTGCATTCAAGGCTGAGATAGTGTTTGTTTTAATCAGTAAGCGAATTGAGGATTACTGAGGATTATGGGACAATGGCAGAAAAGTGGAGTAAATGTTTACCAGAATAATTGTGATCTGAATGAATGGCAGAGTCAACTCAATGGGCTGAATTGAATAGTAAATACTAATGAGGAAAAGGATACAACTGGCAATTACAGACCAGTCAATGTTGGGAAGCCTAGAGATTGTAGGGAGTTGGTGGCATTTGGGCATTGTTACTGGATTTAACATCTGGAGTTTCAAAATGATGCTGCTATGGCCCCGATGCAATTTGAAATCAATTTATGTATCTGGAATATAAAGCTGCTTTGATGATCTTATCAATTGTCATAAGTACCGATCTTGTTCACTAATAACCTTGTTTTTAAGGAAGGAAATCTTCAGTCCTTTCCCAGTTTGGTGAATGTGTCACTCTTGATCCAAAGTCATGTGATTGACTCTTAACTGCCCTCTGAATTGGCACTTGGTTCTTTTAGGAGACAAAGTGTCACATTCCATGAATGAATAAAGAAAAATATTCAGGACAAGATTGTCACTGTCAGTGAAGGGAAGATTGTGATCTAGTGATACTGGTTAAGTAGCCCAGAGATTTCGGTTTTCTGAGAACAAAAATTAAAATCCCATCCTGGATGCTAGTGGACTTTATTTTCAATGAATAAAAAGATCAGGAAGTGAGAGTTTGTCTCAGTACTGGCAACAAGGAAACCATTATTGGCTAAGACAATGAATTGCAGATGTTGGAGATCAGCAACAATTGCTGGGAAACTGCAGCAGGTCTGGCAGCATCTGTGGAAAGAAAACAATTAATGTTTTGAATCCAGCCTAATTTTGAAGGACCACCGGACTCAAAACAGTAACACTGTTGTCTCCTCATAGATGCTGCCAGAACTATTGCTTTTGTCCAATCATTACTGATTGTTGTGAAAGTATTCTTTTCGGGAGGGAAATCTACCATTCACAACCCTACACATGTGTGCGCACGCTCACATCATGTGACTCCAGACCTACTACAATGTGGTTGACTCTCAACTAAGTTCTAGCATGTAGCCAATTGCTCGGTCCAAAGGCCATGAAGGATGGTGAGCGATGGTTGGACATGCGAGCAACAATCCCATCCCTCAAAATATTTTCTTATATATTATAAAGCATAAGTTAATGAAGGACAGCCAAAACAAACTGCTATGGGAAGGTCATCCCCAACTAACTTGATTTGCTTGTAGTTATAAATGTTGTTTTTAAAATCTTCTTCAGCGAGGACATTGGTTCCATCATTGTTGCAATACTGCATGCAATTCTGTGCTTTCTGATACAGGAAGGGTGTTATGAAATTTGAAAGGGTTCAGAAAACATTTACAAGGATGCTGCCAGGGCTGGAGGGTTTGAGCTACAGGAAGAGGCTGAATAGATTGGGGCTGTTTTCCCTGGAGCTTTGGAGGCTGAGGAGTGACTTTAAAGACATTTATAAAATCATGAGAGGCATGGGTAGGGTAAATAGGCAAGGTCTTTTCCCTTGGGTGGGGGAATCCAAAATTAGAGGGCATAGGTTTAAGGTTAATGGCAAATGGAGTTTAATATAGATAAGTGTGAGTTCTTATATTTTGTATCGTCAAATCAAGACCGGAATTTCATGGTGACTGGTAGGACTTTAAGGAGTGTAATGGAACGTAGGGATCTTGGAAGGACTCTAGCAAATTAGAGTCGAGATAAGCACCAAATAATAACACATACCAACAAGCACCAAATCTGTTTCATATGCAGGATTTCAAACCAAGAGATGTAGGGGTGCAGGTTCATCGCACCTGGAAAGTGGAGTCATGGGTAGACAGGGCGGTGAAGAAGACTTTTGGCATGTTTGCTTTCATCAGTCAGAGTACTGAGTACAGGAGTTGGGATGAATTATTGCAGCTGTCATAGATTTCACATAACAACACAAGATGTAACCCTGCCCTCCCCTGACTGACCGTCCCTTTGCATATCAGGGGGAAGATGCCCATTTAATTGTGATGATCAGGAAACATGCCATCCTTCAAAAAAAGGGCTGTGTTCACAAATATTTGGACAGAGGAAGGAAGTTGAAGTTTGGGTGAAGATCAATCTTCATTCAGAGAGAGAAGAAGAGCAGCAGCAGCTTCAGAAATTCATGGTCCAACTTCTGAAAATACCTTGTCTGATTTGCAGTTGTTTCTGGGCTGGTAATACCGTACTGCAGCATATTGTAGATCTTCAGTAAGAACGTCAATACTGCACTAGAGGTCCATTCAGCAAGTTGAGTCCATGTGAACTCTTTGTTGAGGTATGCAGTCTGCCCCATAACCCTGTTGGTTTACAGTTACATATAGATCTACACAAAGATCTTTGGGATTGAGAGGAAAGAATGTTCCACAGTAACTAGAATTACGTTTAGATTTTCTGTCTTGGACTGACTGTGATGATCCTTGCAATCACTTCACAAGAATATTACAAGAGAAGAATTTGGAGGCAGAAATCTCAGACCAAATATCACATCAAAGTCTGACAGTCACTTGATTCACGAGGCCGTGGATATTGATGACCTTGAAAACAAAGAGGAGAAAGTCTGTCTGCTTAGTTAGGTTTTAAACGTCAGTGTGACTGGAACCTTAGAGTCTCACATACCCACACACAAGAGTAGTGACTGGAACAAGCTTTACAGACTGAATGAGAGTGTTCCAATTATCAGAGGGTTCACCAGTAACACGACACACATGCTGTAAGTGTGAGCGAGTTTTCAACTGATTGTTAAGGTCAGAGACAGACGAGGGCACCTGTACCATGGAGAAACCGTGGAAATGTGGGGAGTGTGGGAATGGTTTCCCTTCGCCATCTGCGCTGGAGATTCATTGGCGTTTGCACGTCGGGCAGCGGCTATTCACCTGTACTCATGCAGGAAAGGCTTCCCTCAGTTACACCACCTCCTGGCCCCCAGCGGGTCCACACCAGCAAGAACCCGTTCATCTGCCCCGTGTGTGGGCAGGGCTTCACTCAGTCACACCAGCTGTTGCCGCACCAGCGGATGCACACCGGGGAGAAACCATTTTCCCGCTCCGTGTGCGGGAAGGGCTACACCCGGTCGTATCACCTGCTGCTCGGCTTCCACGTCCACACTGGGGAGAAGCCGTTCACCTGTCCCGTGTGGAGCAATGACTTCTGTGATTCCTCCACCCTGCACAAACACCAGCACATCCACACCAAGGAGCAGCCGTTCACCTGTCCAGTGTGTGGGAAGGGCTTCACCCAGTCGTGCAACTTGTGGAGACACCAGCAACTTCACAAGTGAGATTGCGCAGGGATTCAGGTTGGATTCTGCTGTTACCGCTGCTGAGAGTCACATCTTGAACCCTGTTTAGTGGGTGAAGTGGGAGGGGTAAGGGGTTCCTTTATGCTGACTGGTCGCTCTCACACCCACTTTACTTCCAATGGGGGCTGATGCTCTCTGAGCCTGGGATTGCACCATCCCTATGGAACAGTCCACAGAAGTGGCTGAAGTGCATTTAGATCTGAAATAGATACATTTGTCTCTGTCCCATTGAGTCTCCAGCACAGTCGATCTAATTGGCCTCTGTCAGTGTTTATGCTACACCTGAGCATCCACCCACCCCTTCATCAGCATACAGGTATCCCCTGTTTTTGAAAGTTCACTTTACCCCCTACCCCCTCCCCATCCAAGCCTGTGCCAATTCTTAATCCTAACTTAGATCTGCTATTTATTGCCGATGTGTGGTTCCTGTCCCTGTATTCACCTCCCATTCATGTGTCTATCCAGATATACCTTAAGTGTTGCTAAGGTGCCTCTTTCCACTCCATCCAATGGCAATGCATTCCAGGCATCCAGCATCCAACTGTGTGAAAAATCTTCCCTTTCAATTCTCCCCCAGACTGTCCCCTTCTCACCTTGAACCTGTGCCCTCTTGTAGTTGACTTTTCCACTCTGGGGAGGGGAAAGCCTCTGACTATCTAACAGACTATCTGGCCCAACACCAAACATTCAAAGAATAATCCACACAGACCCATTTCCCTATCCCTATTACTCGACATTTACCCCTGACTAATGTACCTAACTTTCAATTCTTGAACACTGTGGGGCAATTTAAGCACGGACAATCCAACTTAACCTGCCAATCCCTGGGCAGTGGGTAATTTAGCATAGCCACTCCACCCTAACCTACACATTTGGATTGTGAGAGGAAACCGGAGGAAACCCATATCGACACAGGGAGAATTTGCAAACTCCACACAGACAGTTGCCTGAGACTGAAATCGAACCAGTTTCCCTGGCGCTGTGAGGCATCAGTGCTAATGATTGAGCCACCATGCCACCCCCATCCAGCCAATCGGTGTGTCTCATCATTTTGTCGAGGTCATCCCTCCGCCTCTATCTTTACAGTGAAAATAATTCAGGTTTACCCCATCTCTTCTCATAATGAGACCTCCAGACCAGGCAATGTCCTAGTGAACCTTCTCTATACCCTCTCCCCAGAGCATCCATGTCCATGTTATCCATGTCCTAGTGACCCTTCTCTATACCCTCTCCCCAGAACATCCATGTCCTTCCGCAATATTCTGAATGTGAACGGAATAAATCGCTGTAACATAACTCGCCAACTCTTACACTCAAGGCAAGCGTGCTGTGTGCCTTCTTGATCACGTTACCCACCTGTGTTGCCACTTTTGGAGATCTATATGGCCAGATCTCTCTGTATGCCGGTGCTTCTATGTGGTCTGAAATTTATCGTACAATTCTTGTATTTCCTATGTATCTGTATCCAGCTTTACCTTAATTGTATTCCCCTCTTTATGTCTTTTCCCCTCTTTATCTCTTTTCCCCAATCCTCACCCCCTCCACTCATCAGCATATCATAAGACTATAGGAGCAGAAATGATGCCATTCAGCCCATTGAGTCTGCTCCACCATTCAATCACGGCTGATAAGTTTCTCAACCCCATTCTCCCCGTAACCTTTGATCCTCTTGATACTCAAGAACCTAGTTATTCCCATCTTAAATGTATTCAGTGATCTGGCCTCCACAGCCTTCTGGGACAGTGAATTCCATAGATACACCACTCTCTGCCTGAAGAAGTTCTCCTTATCTCCGTTCTAAAAGGTCTTCCCTCTACTTGAAGGCTGAGCCCTCGGGTCCTAGTTTCTCCTACCAATGGAAACATTTTCCCAACATCCACTCTGTCTAAGCTGTTCAGTATTCTGTAGGTTTCAATTAGTTCCCTTGTCATCTTCTAAACTCCATTGAGTATAGACCCAGAGTCCTCTGATGTTCTTCATATGTTAAGCTTTTCAATCCTGGGACTTTTCTCATCAACCTCCTCTGAACATGTTCCAGGGCCTGTACATCCTTCCTGAGATATAGGGCCCAAAACTGCGTACAATACTCCAATTGTGGCCTGACTGGAACCTTATAGACCCTCAGAAGTACATCCCTGTTTTTATATTCAAGTCCTGTCCAAATAAATGCCATTGTTGCATTTGCCTTCCTCACTACTGACTCAACCTGTAAGTTTACCTTGAGAGAATCCTGGGCTAGAAGTCCCAAGTCTCTTTACTCTTCAGATTTCTGAATTTTCTCCTCATAATCCTTCTGTTCCAAGGTAGCAGCAGAGAGTTCCAGACACATTGATTTGTATTCAGGGATATCCAAGGATCTCAAGAACTGCCAGTATCTCAGAAAGAATCGGTATTCCGGGAGGAGGCAGAGAGGAGCGTGGTGTGCACCTGTAAACTCCAGAACTTCCCCCAACTTCATGAGTCAACAATAACTTTTTCTGACCAAGAAACGAAAGGGCCGGCGAGAACTGTGACACTACAGGAACTGAAATTAGGCCATTCAGCCCATTGAGTCTGCTCCACCATTCACTCATTCTGGAGTATCAAGGGGTTCAAAGGTTACAGGGAGAATGGGGTTAAGAAACATATCAGCCATGATTGAATGGCAGAGCAGATTCAATACGATAAATGGACTAATTTCTGCTAGTTAACCATCCCTGGGAAGAAGGAGGCAACACAATAAGTTGTTTCTTGGGACAGGCAAGATAATGTTTAATAATGGTGTGACAAAAGGACAATTAATTCTGCCTGTGGAAGGAAAGCCTTGACATAGAGGGGTTAATTGCAGAGCAGGCTGTTTCAAACAGACAGCTAACCCTCAAGGATAAGAAGGGAAGCTACAGAGCTGAGGTCTCCAGCAATGGGAGGTGATGTTAGAGTCTTAAAAAATAGTCACACCACAGATTTGAAAATGAGGAAATGCCACCAAAATTCAACTCCAGAACGATGCTGCAGCAGTAGTACTTAGAAGAATAATACTGCATCAAACCCCTAGACACTTCCAGAGATGGGCACTGTCAGTGGAAACCCAGTTAAATTCAGCTATCAACTGGGTGATAGCCAAGTTTGGGGGGTAAAGCTGAATGAACTTGAGGGGTTTTATTTGTGGTTGCTAAGTGCAATAAAGTGCAAATCATTGTTTCAGCAGTTGGTTCTCTGTGCAGTTTGAGTCAGGAGCCAAATTAAGGTGATTCACCCACAACCACACCAAGAGGCTGGGATTAATATTGACTCTATTGCATTCAAGAGAATGTCATCATTACTGTTATAAAGCGAAGGCTGAACCGCCCCCACCCCCCCACTCTCCAAGATCTCAAACCAAAACGTCTAAAGAGTGGCACGTTGCCCTTTAATCTGTAAAGTCAGTGTGATAAGTGGTGTAACCTGCTTTAGTGTTAAAAATAAATCTCCGACACTTTAAAATCAACAATCAGCAATTTATTTACCCAACTCTCACAGTGAACAAATGAACAAAGCTACTAACAAACTGAATAAATCCTTCTTAACTACTAAGTATTCTGGAATAAATCCTTCTTAACTACTAAGTATTCTGGAATAAATCAAGATTCTCTGGTATACTGTTCCAATCAATACATGTCCCACTCAGATAACACAAAATAGAATTTAATCGCTCAGATTACAACCAGGTTGTGTGTCTTCCGGAATATTCTGTGCCATCTTCTGTCGGGGATGCCTCCTCCGATTCCTCTGTCAGGAATGCTCTTCTCTGTTTTTCTAAATGATGCTTTCTCTAATACACAGATGACTGAGAGCACGGATTCTTTATGATAGGATTGGTCCTGTTGTCAAAACTTTAGGATTTAAATTTAATAAGTTTTTGGTAGCCAATGGGGTTGATTTAAATTGATTGGTGAAATTGAAAACCTGTTTCTTGTCCTGCTAACTGCATAACCTTTTGATTCAAATGTTTCAGTTCAGCTGCTTTTTGTTGTGATCATGCTGCTCCTTTAAGAAGATTATGTTGTTGGTTTATTTTCAGAAAAGGTTGTAAATGGCACAGCTTCCCATTCGTCTAGGATTAAGGTTTTCACTAATGGTTAACAGATACTGGCTAAGGCAACAATCAGGGAAAAGGGTTTGACTTTTTTTTTCTAAAATACTTCTACAATGAAAGGGCAGTTGTCCCATTCTTTTCCACTGGTTTTGGTTTTAGCAAGCAGTCTGTCTGAAGCTGCTGCAGGAAGAGATGTTTCCTGATTCAACAGATGTTTCTGGCTGACTCTGAAGCTTCCGGGAAAATAGTACCAGCGTATTCAGCCTCTCCCTGTAGCTAAAACCTTGCAGCCCTGGCAACGTCCTTCCAAACCTTTTCTGAACCATTTCAAGTTTCACAATGTCTTAAAAAGACATCAACTTTGCTTGACTAATGTGGGAGAATTTTCTGCATGACGCATTGTGTCTGAAAGAGCCCTCCTGTGTGCTGTGACAGAGCTACAGTGACTTTCAAAAGCCTGACAAATGCTGTTATCAGTCAAAGATTCATTGGGAGAAGCTTCTCAATCACATCTGTAAATGGAGAGAGTGTTTTTAATAATGAGACATGAATAAAGGCTGCATTAATCTTTTGTTCTGAAGATTTACTCATACATCTCAAAACAGAGCAGTCTACAGGAATAAAAGACACCGCTGCTTATTTCCTGACCAGGACCAACTTTGCACAGAAAACATGGACATTTTAAATGAATGGGGTGCCATTCGTTTGAAGATGACGTGAACTTAAGAGGCACAGCATTGGCTGAGAAATGAGAGATCCTTGACACACACACAGCCAAAATCATCACTGCCATTATTATCAAATTAGAATTTAGGCTGGATAGGCTGGGATGTTTTTCCACTGGAGCAGAGGAAGTTGAGAGGTAATATTTTCAAACCATGAGGGGTAGAGTTGGGTTAATGATAGCTGTCTCTTCCCGAGGGGGAGGATTTCTAGACCAAGGACGCGTTTTTATGGTGAGAGGAGAAAGATGGAAGAAAAGATGTGGGGCAAAATATTTACAAAGTCTAGTTCGCCTGGGGAAACAGCTGCCAGTGGAAGTGGTTGAAGCAGGTACATTAACAACATTGAAAAGGTGTTTCAACGAATACATGGATAGGAAAGCTTGAGAAGGATACGGGCCAAGTGCAGGAAATGAGGTTAGTGTTGACAAACATTTTGGTCAGCATGGACCGGTTTGGGCTGAAGGGCCAGTCTCTGTGCTATAGTACTCTATGACTGGCGTCTCTTTGTCACTCTGACAGTGTTGAGTTTCCACATGAACCAGGAAAAAGTGAGGACTGCAAATGCTGGAGATCAGAGTTGAGAGTATGGTGCTGGAAAAGCACAGCAGGTCAGGCAGCAACCGAGGAGCAGGAGAATCGATGTTTCAGGCATAAGGACATCCAGATGAATATCTCACTAAATCAGGCTGAATAAAATCTGATCTCATTTGTCAACTCTGATGCAGAGGTGCAGGGGGTGGACAGGTCAGAAGTCACACAACACCAGGTGAGAATCCCAGTAGATTGATTTGAATTCAGGAGCTTTCGGAGCACTGTTCCTTCATCAGGTGAAGTGATGAAGGAGCAGCACTGATGAAGGAGCAATGCTCCTAAAGCTTGGGATTTCAAATAAACCTGTTGGACTGTAACCTGGTGTTGTGTGACTTCTGACTTCTTCAACTGCGCATTCATGTTGAACTTGATGGGATACTTTATCCAACTTGGTGTAGTTAAATCATATCGCTTGGAGGGGTTCATTTGAAACCTTTCAGGAGGTGAATTCAACAAAATTGAATTATGCAAAGTTACTCAGTTCTAAACTTACATTAGGACCGGTGGTCATAGAACGGTACAGCACAGAAACAGATCCTTCAGTCCAACTCGTCCACGCTGACCAGATATTCTAAATTAATCTAGTCCCATTTGCTAGCACTTGGCCCAAATCCCTCTAACCCTTTCTATTCATGTCTCCAACTAAATGTCTTTTAAATTCTGTAATTCTACCAGCCTCCTCCACTTCCTCTGGCAGCTTATTCCATACACGCACCACACTCTGCATGAAACGTTTTCCCTTTCGGTCCCTTTTAAATCTTTCCCCTCTCACTCTAAACCTATACCCTCTAGTTGTGACAATATCCTGGTAAATCATTTCTGATGGAGATGTCAACGTTTCGGGTAGAACCCTTCTTCAGTCCGGAGGGATAATCCCTGAAATGCTGACTTCTCCACCTCCTGGTGCTGCCTGCCTTGTTGTGCCCAGCCTCCTGCTTGTCTATTTTAGATTCCAGCATCTGCAGTTTTTTATTTTGTCTCTAACAAATGGTGGAGCAGATTCGATGGGTCAAAATATCGTAACTTCTGCTCCAACGGTCTTAGGTTCGTGCTGGTCCTGGGCTCAATGAGCAGCAGTGCCCACTGGAAGCAATGTTCATGGAATCATACAATCACTACAGTGTGGAAACAGGCCCTTCTGCCCAACAAGTTCAGACCGACCCTTTGAAGAGTAACTCATCCAGACACATTCTCCTACCCTATCACCCTGCACTTACCCCGAACTAATGCAGCACATCTACACATTCCTGAACACTGTGGGACTATTTAGCTTGGCCAATTCGCCCAAACATGTGCACGTTTGGACTTTGGGAAGACACTGGAACACGCAAAGGAAACCCACACAGACACTGGGGGGAGTTACATGCAAACTCCACACAGACAGTTACCCTGAGGATAGAATCAAATCTGGGTCCCTGGCGCTATGAGGCAGCAGTGTGAACCACTGAGCCACCACCCCCCTTCCCCCTCCACTCCCCCAGTAGAAAACAAAAAAGCCTACCAACTCTTCCATTACCCCCACTGTCAGAAAGGGCAGGAGGTTCAGTCCTGGGGGCGACCCTCAGCAGCGTTACCGGCAGAATCTGATTGTTGGGAGCATTGGTGCCTCCGCTGGTGCTTGTTCAAACTGCAGGACATTGTGAACCTCTGCCCACACTCAGGGCAGGCAAATGGCCTCTCCCCAGTGTGGACCCGCTGGTGCGTCAGTAGACTGGAGGAGACAGCAAAGCCCTTCCCGCACTCGAGGCAGGTGAACGGCCTCTCCCCAGTGTGGACCCACCGGTGTGTCAGCAGGTGGGATGCCTGAGTAAAGCCCTTCCCGCATTCAGAGCAGCTGTAGGGCCTTTCCCCAGTGTGGACACGCTGGTGCTTCAGCAGGTCAGAAGAGCGTGTGAAGCACTTCCCGCAGACAGAGCAGGTGAATGGCCTCTCGCCGGTGTGGACCCGCCGGTGGGCCAGCAGGTCAGAGGAATCGCTGAAGGCCTTCCCACATTTGGGGCAGGGGAAGGGCTTCTCACCGGTGTGGACCCGCCGGTGAATCACGAGGTGGGAGGAGCGAGTGAACACCTTCCCACAATCGGGGCAGCGGAAGGGCCTCTCCCCTGTGTGCAGCCGCTGGTGCCTTATCAGGGCGGAGGAATCGTTGAAGGCCTTCCCACACTTGAGGCAGCTGAAGGGCCTCTCCCCTGTGTGCACCCGCAAGTGCCTCAGCCGGGCGGAGGAATCGCTGAAGCTCTTCCTGCACTCAGGGCAGCTGAAGGGCCTCTCCCCTGTGTGCACTCGCCGGTGCCTCAGCAGGGCAGAGGAATCACTGAAGGCCTTCCCGCACTCAGGACAGGAGAATGGCTTCTCCCTGGTGTGACTGCGCCGATGTGTCTCCAGGGCAGACGGGACACGGAAACCTTTCCCGCAGTCGCCACACTTCCATGGTTTCTCCATGGCCGAAGCTACAGTTGCACACAAACGCGTGTATGTCCTCTCCCAGCCTTGAATTCCTCTTTTCAGGCCAGTTAACTGTTTCAGGCTCCACACTGTGTGCGTTGCTGCAACAGTAGGGTCTCTCTTCCAGTCCCACTGATGCTGAAAACGGACTGAAACAGGAACCAATTGGATCACAGTCGAAAATTGTTGCAGTCCCGATGGATTGAGTGACTCACAAATGCTGGAGAATCAGAGTCGAAAACTGCGGGTCAGGCAGCATCCGAGGAGCAGGAGAGTCAATGGTTCAGGCATAAGCCCTTCATCTGTTGATTTTGAAACTTCATCTTCAGATCAAATACTCTGAAAAGAGATTACAAAAGTCATCACTGTCAGTCCAGGGTAGAAATTCAGAACAAGCAATTCTACTTTCTGCAGAACATTCTTTTCTTTTGTTATTCCATAAAACTGAAAGCACCATCCCACTTTCTCACTCACTCCCTCTCTCCCTCTGTTCTCACTCCATTCTAATTCTCCTGAAAGTGCTGATTCAGGATCTGACAGGGACAGAAGAGCAAAACAGTCACAACTGACACCTCTCTGAATTTTGGATACCTCCACCTGAAAATTAATATCTTCCACGACATTGGGATACTGTTGAGAGTGAGCCGGTCTGATTTTTGGAAGCAAAAATATAGTGTGTAAATTCAGGATGAACCTGCAATGCAGCTTCTTGACAACCAATCAGACACAAAATGGTTAACGTGCCCCCACGGGGGTGGGGGAGTTTTGGAATGAGACACCAAGGCTATGACACCAGAGAGAAATTGAACAGACTGGTGTGGCAAACCAGAGTCATCTAGATATACAGCACAGAAACAGGTCCTTTGGTCCAACTGGTCTATGCTGACCAGATATCCTCACCGAATCTGGTCTAATTTGACTGCATTTGGCCCATATCCCTCTAAACCCTTCCTATTCATAAACCTATCCAGATGTCTTTTAAATGTGTCATAATTATACCAGCATCTACTACTTCCTCTGCCAGCTCTTTCCTTACACGGGCCATCTTCTGCATGAATTGCCCCTTAGGTTCCTTTTAAATCCCTCGCCTCCTCCCCGGGCCACCTCACCCTAAACCCATTACTGTATAGTTCTACACTCCCAGAGAAAAGACCTTGTCTATCCCTCTCTTTAGTTTATAGAATGTAAGCATCAACAGCTCAGGGCGGGGATTGGGTGGGTGGGGGTGGGTGAGGAAGCCGAATGTGCTGGAGCCAACACGGAAGAAGACGACACAAAACCTTGAAGCTGCAATGAGGAATACTGCACGTGCTGTACTTGTACCTGTTGCTTTTATTTGTGGAATCAAGTGCATTTTAAAAATAAAAACAAACAAGATATCTATCCCTCCCCTTTCCCAATCTCCCAATGCTGTGCTGGACACACAGTGAGAGAACTGGGAGCAGGAGTTGGCCATTTGAGCCTGCACCAACACCGAACACATCATAACTGAACATGAATATACCTGCAGGCAGTGGAGACTGGGATTTCTTTCACTGGAGCAGAGGAGATTGAGAGGTGACCTTACAGAGGATTATAATATCATGAGGGGTACAGATGAGGTGAAAAGGCAGGTGTCCTTTTCCTAGGGTGGGGCTTTCAAGATTAGGGAGCAAAGTTTGAAGGGGAGAGAAGAAAGATTTTAAAAAGACACAAAGAGCTCCATTTTTTTCACACAGTGAGTGGTTTGTGTGTGAGATGGGTGTCCAGAGGAAGTAGTGGATGCAGGTACAGTGACAATGTTTAAAAGACATTTGGAAAAGTACATGAATAGGAAAGGTGCGGAGGGATATGGGCCAATCATTGGCAGATGGGACTAGTTGGGTTTGAGAACATAGTCAGCATAGACTAGTTGGACCGAAGGATCTGTTTCTGTGCTGTATAACTCTGTAGCTGTTCTGTACTGGTCTTAAAACCATTTTCTTGGAAATCCGAGATGGCGGTGGTTTGAGTGGTCTGCTGTGCTGGGCTCTGTGCCACACCCCCGGCAAGGTGGACTTTTACCCCTCCCCCCACCTCATTAATCATCCGTAGAAGAAAAAAATTGCGAATATAAACTTACTGAATGTCTGGAGCTGCTATAATTGTGGTTTGACAGCTTTAGGAACAAAATGAAAGCAAATGAAGGAAAGGGGCCGAAAGGGGTGAAGCAGGTAGGGCACTCCCCAACTGCATTGGGGGTGCTTGGAGCCATTGCTCAAACTCCCAGGGCAATCCCTGTGGATTTAATGGGACAGCAACAGTTACTCTCGGAGTTTGCCGATCTCTGAGAAAAGATTGAAGCAGCGGTGGAACCACTATCTGCCACGCTGCAAAAGCATGGACAGGAAATTCACGTGTTGGCCCGAAGAGAATAGGCAGCAGAGGAGAGGACCGTGGCGGAGGTCTCAGGAGGAAGGATCCAAACGCTGGAAGACCAGGTTCGGGTCCTTCAGGAGCAAGTGGACAACCTGGAAAACTAAAGTAGAAGAAAAATCTTACAGCTCGTGGGTCTTCCGGAACGCGAGGAAGGTGAAGACCTTATTGGATTCCTGGGGCTGGAGTTGTAGTCGGGCCTGTTGAGTGTGGAGCGGGCACACTGGATCGAAATGTGCAGGTCCGGGTCGGACCCACAGCCGTGTGTGGTCCTAGTGCGGCTCCTGCATTATAAAGAAAAACAGTGATTGAAACAGCAGGAAGACTGGGAAGAGATCCACAGGCTCTAATGTACAAAGGCTCAGAATAATATATTTTCAGGACTTCTCAGGAGCCTGGATTAAGAAAAGGGCATTTAATTAAGTTAAGAGAAAATTAAGGGATCTGAACATACAATATTCCTTGAGGTCCCTGACTGTATTGCGTTTTACTCACGGAGGGACGGTATATAATTTGATTCAACAGAAAAGGCGAAGGACTTTGCAAATGCTCTGAATTAGAGAAATTGAGTTGGGGTGAAGGCGGGAGGGACGTCATTCCAGACAATGCTACTTTTTTGCCCCTTATTTTGTAGTTATCGGCTTTATACATACTGCCTTGGCGTAAAACTGGAATTATTTAGTATATCGGTCAGTTAGGTATTGTCTGGGGCCTTTTTTTCACTGCTGTCCTTTTGTTTTTGGATTGGGGGTGGCTATACCTGTGTTTAAGATGTATGGAGAAGGGGTGTGGGGAGATGGGCAACCATTGTTAACTCTCAGAATGTAAATAACATGTTTTTTTTCAATCTGTGAATTGCCTGGCGTTTGGGGCACAGCCTCAGTGGGAAGGAGCCAGGCTGGTGGCAATGGTGGGGGTTGGGGTGGGGGGGGGGGGGGAAGAGATCTCTACATAATTGGGGGTTATTTGAGCATTTGCTTAAGTTATATGTGGTGGTTAGATTTTTATTTATAGTAGTTTTAATAGGAGCAGTTTTTAGACCTTATCGAGTTAATGTCTTTGTTGCTCACCGCACCTCAGATAAGCTTCCTCCTCTTGGGAAACCACAGGCTTCCCTGGATGGCCATGTCTACTGATTCGTTCAGGTGGTGCACCTGGAATGTAAAAGGGAGCCATTCCCCCATTAAAAAGAAAGAAGGTGCTGTCAAGCCTCGGGAAGGAAAGGGTGGACACATTTAACTGATAAGGAACATCTGAAACTGCAGCAAGGAGGTTGTGATAAGGTATTCTTCTCCTCCTTTAGCTCCAAGTGTAGAGGAGTGGCTATACTGGTAAGAAGGAACCTCCCTTTCCAGGTAATTGAGCAAATTAAGGACAAACATGGACTGTCCGTCATTCTTAAAGCTCTAATACATAGTGAAGAGTATGGCGTCCTGAATGTGTATTGTCCTCCCGGTGCACCCTCTTAAATTTCTAATTGATGCAGCTGCTAAATTAATGAGTCTTGGGGTACACTGCATGGTCATTGGAGAGGATTTTAATCGTCTAATAGATCCCGAAGTAGACAGGGTGCCAAGGGCCCAGGCAGGTCACCAGCGCAACCTAAGCAGTTGGTGGACATGTGCAAGGAGTTGGGATTAATGGATGTGTGGAGGCATCTCCACCCTAATGGAAGAGACTTTACTTTCTCTTCTAACCCACACAAGTACCACATGGGAACTGACACTTTTTAATGCCATTGGATTGCTTGGACAGAACATTGGCTTGTGAAATTGGCAATATAGCTGTGTCGGACCATGTGCCAGTGTATTTTGATGGTAAAATCAAGAGTGGTGGAATGGATGCACAGCACTGGTCATGGACCCATTCCTGCTAAGGGATAGCAAATTTGTTGAGTACATCACAAGAGTTCAGAGCCTTCTGGGTACCAACTTGGGTACGGCCAGTAATCCGGAAATACTGTAGGAGGCCAATAAGGCATATTTATGAGGCTTGATTATTTTTTATTCAATGACTAGAAGGTCGCAGAGGAAGGAGCAACAACAGATGCTGGAGACCCGTCTGCAGATAGCTGAGGAAGTATACTATAATAGGCCTTCACTGGTCAAGCTGCAGCTCTCCGGCTGCTCCCAACTCATTGCACACACTGGGGAAATAAAGGTCTGCGTTGCTCAACAAAGATTGTTGGAAGTTGGAGATAAGTCAGATAGATATCTGGCCAGAAAGTAAAATGCTTCCCAATCTATTATGTCTGTTCGAGAGAAGGCTGGCAAAGTTACCCGTGAGTTAAAGAAGATTAATGTTAGATTTAGGGAATAATTTGCAGAGTTATATCGGTCAGAGGGAGATGAACATGGAGCAGTAAGAATGCAGGCCTTTTTTGAGATCCTGCACCTCCCTAGTATAAACGTGGAACAGGTTTCCTGTTGAATATGCCTATGACAATACAGGAGGTACAGGATGCAATGAAGCACCACGGTCAGATGGATTCCCAAGTGAATTCTATAGGAATTCATAAGTGTGTTGGTGGAGCCACTTCTGGGGATGTATAGCTATTCATATGCATGGGTTGTCTTCCGCCCTCTCTTAGGGAGGCTAATATCTCCCTCATTATAAAGATGGGGAAAGAGCCTGAAGAATGTGCTTCATACAGACCCATTTCACTGTTGAATGTAGATTTTAAAATTCTACCCAAGACGCTGGCCCTGAAGTTGGAAAAGGTGTTGTCCTGTATTGTGAAAGAAGATCAGATGGGTTTTGTTAAGGGCGTAGCTCCTCCAACAATATCAGGAGGGTACTGAACATGGTGCAGGTATGCCAGCAAAGGTTGATCCTGGGTTCGGTGGCCTCCCTAGATGCAGAAAAGGCGTTTGACCAGATAGAATGGCTGTACCTGTTTGGGATCCTCAAGCGCTTTGATCTGGGGACAACCTTTGCTAGATGGGTGGTGGTGTTGTATAATGATCCTAAGGCAGCAATCATCACAAATGGCACTAAGTCAGATAACTTTAATGCTGGGAGAGGTAGTCGAAAGGGATGTCCTCTTTCACTGCTGCTATCTACCTTGGCAATTGAGCCATTAGCTGAGGCTATCAGGAGGGATCCTGAAATAGTGGGGCCAGGAATGGGAATGGGGGAACATAAGATTACCCTATATGCTGATGATGTCCTTCTGTTCTTGGCCAATCTGGAGGAGTCTGTTCCTCGATTGATTCAAACAATTAATTTATTTGGAAGTTTTTCAGGCTGCAGGATCAACTTTACAAAATCAGACGCCATGCTGAAGGATGGAATGCAGTTCCTGTTTAGATGGTCGTCAAAAGGGTTTTTGTATTTGGGAATTTTTATTACCCCTGCCTTCCACCAGCTGTATAAAGCTAACTATGTACAATTACTGGAGAGGATAAAGCAGGATTTGCAGCAGTGGGACGGATTACCATTATCATGGTTAGGCCGAATAGCTCTGATTAAAATGCATGTTCTTCCTCGCCTGTTGTACCCCTTGAGAATGCTCCTGTTGTTGCTACCCAGATGGGTATTACTGAGGCTCAATGGGTGTCTAGGTTATTTTATTTGGTGTCGCAGTCGCCCCCTAATTAAGTTTACCAAATTGCAGCTCTCACAGGGTGAGGAGGAGTGGATCTTTTGGACTTGGAGAGATATCAAATAAGCGCTTTCTTAGCATATGTGGGTGACTGGGCACGGGGGGACACGGGGTTGATTTTGCTTGACGTTGAAGCATTGCAGTCGAGATGTCCCCGAGTTAATCTATTATTCATTGATAAGATGAAATCCGAGACTGAGCAGTGAAAGAGTACAATCATTTTAAATACAGTGAAAGGCTGGAGGACACGGAGGCAAGACAAGGGCAATTGGCTGAAGACCTCGCTGATTACCCCGCAGGTGGCAGCCTAAGGATTTAAACCTGGGGCAATAGACTCCGGCTTTAAGTCATGGGAGTATAAGGGAATCTCCTGGAGGGAAGATTTATTTGAGGGTTAGGTCTTGATGTCATTTAGCCAGCTAAGACAGAAATATGCATTGTCTAATAGGGGCCTTTTCCGGTACTTTCAGCTAAGGGATTATATACAGAGGAAGACCACACTCCTGGCTCAGCTTTACAGGTCAAATGTGGAGTAAAGAGTACTCTGTGTACGGGCGCTCTTTCAGTTAGTACGTTGTATCATTTACAGAAGGGACATACCTTAGGAGATGTGGAGGGACTCTCTACCATGTGGAATCGGGAGCTAGAATATTTCATTAGAAGTATGGCAAGATATATGGGAAAATGTAAGGAAAATTTCAACATGTAACAAAGCACAGGGCATGCAATTGAAGATTTTACACAGGGCTTATGTGGTGCCAGAGAGGCTAGCTAGGTTCAAGAGTGGCGCATCACCAGGGTATCCCAAATGTAACATTAGTATAGGCACTCACACACTGCTATTGGTCATGTTGTAAGATCCAGAGATACTGGAGTGCTATAGTAAGGGAGCTGAAGGACATCCTGGGGGTTGACAAATTTGCCTTCTCTCGGAGAACACAGAAACAGACTGTGTAACATTCTTACGCACTGTGCAAGGAAGAACATTTTAATGAGTTGGACATTGGAAAAACACCCAGGGCTTATGGCCTGGCATATGCTGGTGATGGAGCATCCGCTCCCAAGATGACCTCACAAATATGGTGCACCACAAAACAGTAGTTTTACAAGACGTGGCAGCCCTTTCTAAATTATATTGATGCAGACTGATCAGCAGTATTAATTAGAGCCGTGGTATAGCTGTGGGAATCAGTCTGGGCGCTCATGGGGCCCTGGGAGGGCAAGGCTGGGTGAAAAGAACACGGGTGCAATAACTGGTGCTCCCATGGATGGAAGCCTTAATGGAGGTATGGTGAGTGAAATAGAATAAAGTAATGTGATAGAATTCAAATTAACTTAAATTATGTTTAATTTTATTTTTATTCAATTTGATTGTAGTTTAGTTTAAGCTAAGTTTGTCCTAGTAGAATAATAGGTAGCTCATTATTAATAGTATCATAATATGAAATTGTTGTACTACTATTTTTCTGTATTTTGGTATTGTTCTTTTTTGTATATAGAGGTGTTGCGAGAGATTTGAAAAAGTTTTGAATAAAAATATATATTTTTTAATTTCTTGTCTTCCCCCATAACTATTTTTGAGATTCAAAAGTCAGATGAACTCAGCTTTGAATATATTTAATACCTCCCTAACTACAGGAAGGCACCCCCAGTCAGTTCCTCTTGCTAATACACCACTTGCCTTGCTGATTGCTTGCTGCACCTATGTGACAACTGGCATTGACTGGAGTAGAAAGCCTGAGCAGAAGGTAGCTGAGGCACGTTTGTACATCCACACATCATTCCTGGATGAAAGGCTTTTGCCCAAAACGTTGACTGTTCTGCACCTTGGATGCTGTCTGACCTACTGTGCTTTTCCAGCGCCACAATTTTCGACTCTGATTTTCGGTACCTGCAGTCCTCACTTACTCCACATTCCAGTATATCACCATTTAAACAATGTACCTGCTTTCTATTTTTATTTCATAGGGAAGGTTATAACTTCACACTGCATAAATACATTTACCATGTGTTTGCCAATTAAGACACATACCTGAATCAACTTTGCTGCAAGTGAAGAACTGAACACCAGAGTGAAAAAATAAAATGAGAAAGGGGTGGGAAGAGTAAGTTGTACTCACACAAATTTGGACAGAAGAAAGAAGTTGCAGTCTGGGATGAAGTTCAATCTTCATTCATAGAGAAAGGAGCAGCAACACCTTCACAAGCGCCTGATCCAACTTCCGCATTCAGACAATAGGGGGGAGGCTCTCAATGGCAGGAAGACCGCACTCCTTCCGGTCCTTCAGGGCTTCCCATTGGTCGATCAGAAGAATGTTGCGTGCCGTTTCCGCTGACAGTAAGGAGCATGCGCAGTATTTTGCTGACACCAGCGTACATGCGCAATGCTTCCTGACACCGAAAAGCATGCGCAGTGTGCCCAGTGGAGATGCTGGTCCAACTGCCAATCGGAGAGAAAAACAGGCTGGAGCCACACTCCTTTTGTTTTCCTGGGGCTCAACAGTTTATTCCTTTTGCATTTTGTCTGGCTGCTCAATCTTTGAATGTCATTTCCCCAGGGTAGAGGAAATCCAAAACTGAAGGGGCATAGGATTAGGCTGAGAGGGAAAAGGTTTAAATGGAACCGAACTGGTAACATTTTCACGCAGAGCGTGGTATATGTATGGAATGAGCTGCCAGAGATAGTGGTCGAGGCTGGAACAATTACAACATTTAAAAGGCATCTGGATAGGAATATGAATAGGAAGGGTTGAGAGAGATATGGGCCAAATGGTGGCAAATGGATCACCAGATTAATTTAGAATATGTGGTTGGCATGCACCGAAAGGCTTGTTTCCCTGCTCTGCAACTCTATGACTCTATTTCTACTTAATCTGAACCAACTTCACAAGACGAGGACTTGGCCATTCCATCTTTACAGCCTATTCTCAACTGTGGGCTAATTGCACAGATTTCAATGCAAGTTTCAGAAAAATGGCTGCTGCTTTTTAGAAAAATAATTGAATTTGCTTTCAAACTTTACAGATGTTTTTGAAAATATCATTTTAGCGATTCTCAATGTTAAAGATCGGCCATTTTTCACACCACCCCCTCCCATCTCCCAGATAGAGTCATCACCATCCGCGCTCTCTCTGTCCTGAGAAGGGCTGATACAGTGAACGAAGAGGGTTCGAGGCACAAGAAAGGATGAGGGTGGGGGTGCAGGTAGAGAAATTGGATGGGAAACAGAGGCTAGGCGGAAGAGAGAGAGAGAAATGGACATGGGGACAGAGCATTGGAGTTAGAGAAACCCTGGGGGTGCACAGGATGGGGAGCAGAGCGTTTGTCAGAGAGAGAGAGAGAATGGGGGCGCAGAGTGTGGGGAGAGAGAATGGACGTGGGTCAGTGGGTGGGGAGAGAATGGAAGGGGGCAGAGGGTGGGGGAGAAAGAGAGCAACAATGAATGTTAGGAGAGGGTGGGGGAGAGAGGGAATGGATGGAGAGCAGAGGGTGGGGGAAGATAGAGAATGGAGGGGGGTAGAGAGTGGGAGGAGAGAGAGAATGAGTGTGGGGAGAGGGACTGGATGGAGGAAGGCAGAGGGTGGATGAGAGACTGGACTGGACAAGGGACAGAGGGTATGGAGATAGAATGGACGGAGGTGCAGAGGGTGGCATGTGTGTGAGAGGGCGGGGGGAAGCTAGGGATAGCGAGAGAGAATAGACTGGGGGCGCTGTGGGCATGATTGGATATTGATTGAATGGGGAGTTGGTGAATGCGTCCCACCCACTCCCAGCAACCCCTTCTTTCCACATGTGCACTGCAGATTTTTGTGAATGATGCGAGAGAGAATCTGGAGTGTGAGCATGGTTACCCTCAGATCCTGGCATCAGCAAACCACTGCCTTTCTGTTTTAAAAACTAAATAAAGATGTGGGCAATATACTGGGAATGGCAAGATGAAACTAAGAAACTGAACCGAGAGTCAGCGCTTTCCGGTGAGGGGAACTGGCCAAAAACAGGAGGATGGAAGGATGAATTCGAGTTGGAATCCATTGAAAGGTGGAGGAATTGGGAAACAGAGATTTCGGGTAGGAGATAGGGAAGGCTGTTCGGTACAAACTAGAATTCTCCTATCCTATTTCCTGCCCTGCACTGACAGCAATGATCTGTTTTCTCAAGGTATTAGCAGAGGAGGATTTGCTGTTCAGGCGTGTACAAGAAATTTACTCAGGGCCTGAATATCAGCAGCGTTTGAATCTAGGAGAGGAAATTATTTCAAGCATCAACGTGACTTGAGAAGCCCCGTGATTACACGCAACCTGCGTGGGAGTGTTCCAGGGTTCTGACTGTGCAGACAACTTTAACTCTGTAGCGAAATGTGGACTAGAGTTCTCGCTGTAGACGAGCCCTTCTTTGGATCGTTGAAGCTGCTGAGACGCAATGACCCCCGCAGCATGGAAACTCTGTGGAAGCAAATTCAATTCCCCAAACGGGCTGGAGTGTCTGGCATGAAGCTAATCCATTCCTTCAACCCTGGAATGAAGTCAATCGATTCCTTCAATCCAAGACTGTGGGCGGCCCGGCAGCAGCTCAGTGGTTAGCACCGCTGCCTCACAGTGCCAGGGACTTGAGTTTGATCCCACCCTCAGGGTGATTGTCTGTGTGGAGATTGTATTTTCCTCCCCCCCCCCCCCCCACCCTCCCCAATCTCTGGGTGCTCTGGTTTCCCCCCAAGGTCCCAAGATGTGCAGCTTAGAGTGGATTGGGTGTTCTAAATTCAGGGATTAGCTGTGGAGGTTATTGGGTGGGATGCTCTAAGAGGGGTCAGTGTGGATTGTTGGACCAAAGGGCCTGTTTCCACAGTGTAGGGGGTTTGATGATTCCCCCAACGTGTCTGCAGTCTGGCTTCTAGCTGCATCTCTCTGAGCCGAAGGTCCACCAGCATGTGTTTTCCCTAGTTTCCAGCACCCAGAACCTCCAACATTCTGCAAATCGAAAGGCAAGTCCCACCCTGCCCTCTCCAATGTGTGCTATGTAACTGCTTATTCAGTTTTAGTGGCCCAGCAGAGGCTGGTATCCAAGTTCGGAACACATGAGGATGGCATCAACGAGGACCTTGGATTCATGTCACATGACAGGTAACCCCACTTCACTGTCACGCTCTCTCACACCCACACAAAGCACACATTCTCACATTCACAGAGATCCCTCTCTGACACACCCACATATACACCCTCTCACAGGCTGATACTCTATCACTCACATACTTTATCCAGCAAGCTCACACTCACACATACTCTCATGCGTGCACACTTGCATATAAGGCTTTGGTGTGATTTTGTATTTGAAAATACATTGTGCGCTTTTTCAGCCAAATACAATCTACAGGCAGTCAATCCATGTGAGATTTTATAAATTCCTACTTTGGAAATAGAACCAGTCTCACTCAAGATTGGGATACAGACCTTAAGTTGTCTCGAGAATGTGTCTTCAAACAAGTTCTGGGATTTACATATTAATGAACTAAAACCTGCAACCCATCCTAAAAGATGAAAGATTTCACAACAATCTAAGTTTGTTCTATATCATTTCTGTTGCGTGAAACTGCGACCTTTTGCTATAAATTTTACTATGATCCTGCTCCACAAACATCTGTTGAAGGAGCAGTGTTCCGAAAGTTAGTGCTTCCAAATAAACATGTTGGACTATAATCTGGTGTTGTATGATTTTTAACTTTGTTTCTCGTGAATACATCCCACACCTCCAGGTGCTGCCAGTAAACCTTACAATGTCGATGAAATGATGCAATACCTGTAGAGATGAAAAGTTTACAACTTCTAATGATATTAGCTATTCATTCACTGCTCCTTCTGATACACGATATTGGAAACTTAGTGCAAGAGGTTGAAAGAAATGCGCAGCTTTAAAACAAAAACCTATTGGATCTCATAGCTTTCATTGACAGTCTGAGACTGGGGTTAAGTTCAAGTTACCTTTATTGACACCCAACTTTGTTACAGCTTCAGATCTCCCCAGCAAAAAAAAAGTGTATGAAAAAAGCTTTTAAAAAAAAAACAGCTCAAAGCTCACACACTCCTCCCAACTCTACTTCCTTTACTGTTGGTCAGCACAGAGTTGTCCCTTCATAATTGGTCCTTGGTACAGCCTTAAGCTGAAGGAAGCATTGCCTCACTCAGCAATTTCAACCTACACACTGTGTCCATTTAGGTTACTCCCATCATTTTACATGGGGGGCAGTCAAGAGTCAACCATGCTGCTGTGGGTCTGGAGTCAGGTGTACGCCAGACTGGATAAAGGATGCAGTTGAGATGAGTTCCTCAAAGGGACATGAGTGAATTAGATGACAGTTTCTCCCCCCAAAAATGGTTTCATTATTAGATTCAGAACTCCAAATTTCTGACCGAATTCCAATCCCACCATCTGCCTCGGCGGGATTCAAACCCCGGGAATCCCCGGAACTGGGTTGATAGTCCAGTCGATAATGGCACTCAGCCGTCGCTCCTTCAATCCTGCAATGTCACGTGAACTCAATAGACAATAGGTGTAGGAGTAGGCCATTCTGCTCTTCGAGCCTGCATCACCATTCATTATGATCATGGCTGATCATCCTCAATCAGCATCCTGTTCCTGCCTTATCTCCATAACCCTTGATTCCACGATCCTTGAGAGCTCTATCCAACTCTTTCTTAAACGAATCCAGAGACTGGGCCTCCACTGCCTTCTGGGACAGAGCATTCCACTCACCCACGACTCTCTGGGTGAAGAAGTTTCTCCTCATCTCTGTCCTAAATGGCCTACCCTTACTTTTAAGCTGTGTCCTCTGGTTCAGGACTCACCCAACAGTGGAAACATATTTCCTGCCTCCAGAGTGTCAAATCATTAAATCGCTGCAATGCACAAATAGGCCATTTGGTTCATTGAATGCTATCGGTATAGGAGTTGGGAGGTCATGTTGTAGCTGTACAGGACATTGGTTCGGCCACTTTTGGATTATTGCATTCGATTCTGGTCTCCCTACGATAGGATACGAATGATGTTGTGAAACTTGAAAGTGTGCAGAAAAGATAGATAAGGATGTCGCCAGGATTGGAGGGTTTGTGGTATAAGGAGAGTCTGAATAGGATGGGGAGTGTCCCTGGAGTGTCGGAGGATGAGGGGTGATCTTATGGACATTTATAAAATCATGAGGGGCATGGATAGGGTAAATAGGCTAGAGGAAGTGGTGGAGGCTGGTACAATTACAACATTTAAAAGGCATCTGGATGGGTGTGTGAATAGGAAAGGTTTGGTGGGATATAGGCCAAATGCTGGCAAATGGGATACTAGATTTATATAGGACATCTTATCAGCATGGATGTGTTGGATCAAAAAGTCTATTTCCGTGCTGTATATCTCTATGTCTATTTGATAAAAGATGTTTTATTTCTGTTGATGTAAATATTGTTAGGGAGAGAGAATTCCTCAAGTAGGGGATGATAAGAATCCTGGGAGACCCCTAATTCTGTTCTACTATCTAATTAACACACTTTAAGCACCAAATGTGCATTTATGTGTAATTTTGTTTCATTTTTCTTGTTTTATTCCCTGCTCCGATTACTCTCTCAGTCTGGAAGGTTATCAGACTGAGAATATTGTGGATTGGGCCTTGATCGACTGAATGTTTTATTGCTCTGGAAGGTGTAAAAGGGACTCAGCAGAAAGCCAGCTGAGCTGAGAACAGACAACATCTTACTCTGTGGGAACATGGAGAAGAGGACAGAGAAATCAGGACCTGAAATCCGAGCTGACACCAGAGTACCATGTTATTAGTGCTTTGATTAGCAGTGCCAACCCTCTACCTTTACCTCGCTTCCTATTCAACTTGAATGTCACATACCCCCTCAATATTCAGATCCAATCCTTGTCATCCTGAAGCCATGTCCCTGTAAGGAGTCTCAGATCATAATTATTCTCTTCAATGTGTGCAGTCAATTCATTCAGTTTTGTTACATTGCAGCACACATTCAGCCATAAAGTCTTCAGTTTCAATTTTTGTGTTCTGTAGAATCCAGTTTTGATTGATTAGATTAGATTCCCTACAGTGTTGAAACAGGACCTTCGGCCCAACAAGTCCACACCGACACCCTGAAGTGTAGCCCACCCAGACCCATTTCTTTCTGATTAATGAACCTAACACTATGGACAATTTAGCATGGTCATTTGACCTGACCTGCACATCTTTGGACTGAGACATTTACTTTCCGTGTCCCTTTCTATCATTCTCTGATGTTCATTTTCCACATCACTACATTGCTCACCTGCCTTGATTCGGATTGGCCATGAAAAATGCATGTTTATACATTCGCAGTAATAGAAGCACGAGTAGGCCATTTGGTTTTTCGAGCTACTACACCAATCATTAAGATCATGGCTCATCTATCCATCGTCTCAGCTCCTCTTACCTGCATTATCCTGACTATCCTAAATTCACCTACCATACAAAATCCCATCAAACTATGTCATGAATATGGCTGCTTCTACTGTTTCCTTGGGCAGAGATTTCTATAGATTCACCACTCTCCGGGAAAAGCAGTTTCTTCTCCTCTGTCTTAAACCTTCTCCCAAATCTTGTGACCTAGTCTCACTCACCGGCAGAAACGACTAGATAGCGTGGGTCTGGGTGGCATGCTCGTCGGATGGGTCAGTGTGGATTTGATGGGATGAATGGCCTGCTTCCACGCTGTAGTGATTCTATGATTTATCGCAGTTGTGTTTGCCATGGACCGCAGCACCAGAAACTCCCACTTTCTGCAAATCGAAAGACAAGTCCCACCCTGCCCTCTTGTACGTGTGTTATCTAATTGCTTAATCATTTCTAGTGAATGCAGTCCATACCTCCCGCTGCTGCCAGTAACCTTTCCAAAGCTGATGAGACAATGCAATACCTGCAGTACCGAAAATCGTAAGGCTTCTAACGCTACCAGTTACTGATTCACCGCTCCCAATGATGGACAGCATTGGAAATACAATGTTGGAGGCTGAAAGAAATGAGCAGTTTAAAACAAAAACTAACCTAACCCTTCCCTAGGCTCCCTGCTCAGCACACTTTACTTCAATCACTTCAACTCCACATTAAAACAAATTCCCACTTTCCTCCAATATCCTGAATGTCCTCACTCACTCAGTTGCTGTCTCACAAATGAAAGATTTCATTGTAGCTTCTGCTCCCAGTAAGGACGAAACATCCTTGAAAGCTGCTCTGAAAGTCCAGTCTTCACAATGACACTTCTGCTTTCCTTCAATCCAAATTGTCCGTGCTGAACAGATATCCCAAATTAACATAGTCTCATTTGTCAGCACATAACCTATATCCCTCTCAATTCTCCCTATTACCAGATGCCTTTTAAAATGCTTTAATTATACCAGCCTCCACAACTTCCTCTGGCTGCTCTTTCCATACACACAACACCCTCTGCGTAAGAAAGGTGCCTGTAAAGTTCCTTTTAAATATTTCCCCTCTCACCTCAGACCTATGCCTTTAGTTTTGGAAACCCCTACTCTGGGGAAAAGATTTTGGCTATTCACCCTATCCATGCTCCTTATGAACTTCTATAAAATCACCCCTCAGCCCCCAATGATCCAGAGAAAACAGCCCAGCCGATTCAGCCTCTCCAGATAGATCAAACCCTCCAACTTTGGCAATAGCCTTGTAAATCTTTTCCAAATTCTTGCAAAGTTCGTAACACTTTTCCTGTAGCAGTGAAACCAGAACCGAATGCAGTATCCAAAAAGTGGCCTAATCAATGTCCTGTACAGCCGCAACATGACCTCCCAACATCTATATTGAAATGTACTGACCTATAAAAGCAAATATACCAAATACCTTTTTTGCTATCCTGTCTACCTGCGACTCCACTATGAAGCAGCACTCCAAGGTATGTTCCTTCAACAAGACTCCCCATTAAATGTGTATATCCTGCTCTGACCTGCCTTTCCAAAATCCATATTTCAAAATGGCGTTGAGAAACATATATGCCGTGATTGAATGGTGGAGCAGATCTGATGGACTAAATGGCTTAATTTCTGCACCTATGTTGTATGGTCTCTGGCTGTCCTGGATACAATGAGAGAATTGGAAGCAGGAATAGGTCATTTATATTTCCAGCTGGCACCAGCATTAAACAGTTCATAACTGGATATAAACATACCTGCATCTAGATGGATAGGCTGAGACTTTTTTCAGTGGAGCATCAGAGATTGAGAGGTGACCTTAGAGAGGATTATAAAATCATGAGAGGTATAAATGAGGTGAACGGCAGGCATTCTTTCCCTAGTGTGGGTGTTTCAAGATTAGGGAGCAAATTTTGAAGGTGAAGAATGAAATATTTTAAAAGACATGACGGGCACCTTTTTTCTAAAAGAAAAGAGTAGATCGTGTGAGAAATCAATGTCCAGAGGAGTTGTGGATGCAAGCGCAGTTACAAAGTTTAAAAGGCATTTGGGTAAGTACATGAATAGGAAAAGTTCGGAGGGATATGGGCCAGTCATTGGCAGGTGGGACCAGTTTAGTTTCAGAACACCATCAGCATGGACGTGTTCGACTGAATGGTCTGTTTCTATGCTGTATGACTCTGTAACTGTTATGTACTAGTCTTAAAACCATTTTCTTGCCTCCTCCCATAACTTCTTCGTTCTTCAAAGTCACATGAACTCAGCCTTGAATAAATTCAATAACCGACCTAACTGCAGGAAGACATCCTCATTTCTGAACTCAATTCCTCTCGCTGATATACCACTTGCTTTGTTCATTGCTTGCTGCACTTTCTGACAACTGGCAGTGACTGGTGTAGAAGGACACTGAGGCCCCTTTGTCTATCCACACGTCACTCTTGATGAAGTGCTCGTGCCCGAAACGTCAACCCTCCTCCTCCTCAGTTGCTGTCTGACCGACTGTGGATTTCCAACATATCAACTCTGATACAGCAACAAGTCCAACGTTGAACACGTACACCTTAGTCCAACACAGGCACCTCCCGATCATAACAAATATTAAGCGTCCAAATGCGAATACGGGAGACAAATGCCGACGCTATTTTATTTTGCCGATTTTTTTCCCTGTGCCTCGACATTTTATTTCTTTTGCATTTTGTCTGGCTTTTCAACGTTTCTGTCCCTATCTCCCAGGTAGAGGTATTCCAAAACTAGAGGGTAAAGGCTTAGGGTGTGGGAGAAAGATTTTAAAAGATCTGAAAAACTAGGAATAGAACATTTACCCCTTACTGGGCGAAAGTGAGGACTGCAGATGCTGGAGATTAGAGTCGAGAGTGTGAGCTGGAAAAGCACAGCAGGTCAGGCAGCATCCGAGGACCAGGAGAATTGACGTTTCAGGCAAAACCCTTCATCAGGAAATAGCCATGGGGAACTGCAGGGCTGTAGCCTAATCGAGTGAGTCTAAGTGGGATGCTGTTGGGAAGGTCGGTGTGAATGGCCTGAGGGATGAATATGGTTCCACTGCCTTAGCCACGTGTATTGGAGAAATGTAGGAGGAGTGGGTTCCAGTTCGTGGGACATTGACACCAGTCCTGGAGAATGTGGCATTTGTGCCGTCTCTCTCTCTTCACATTCTGCTCCCCGTCCATTTTCTCCCCATTCACTGCCCCCTGCCCATTCTCTCTCCTCACACTGCACCCTCTATTCTCCCCCCAACCCTCTGAACCCCAGTCTGTTCCCCAGTCCATTTCCCTCCTTTCTCCACCACCCCCAGCGACCCCCTCATCCCCCACACCCCCACAATCGTCCTTTCTCGTGCCTCAGCCCTCTTTGATCGCTGTATGAAGTCTTTCTCAGGGGAGAGAGAATGGATGGTGATGACTTTACCTGTGAAACACGGCATGTGGGAAATAGTTGATATTTAAAATTGAGACTAACTAAAACCGTATATTCAGAAACTTCGTTAAAGTCGGGAGAATGTTATTTTTTCCAAAAAAAAGCTGCAAAAATCTTTCTGAAACTTGCATTGATGTATGTGCAGTTAGGCCACAACAAAGGAGAAGCTGTAAGGAGTGAATGAGTGAATAAAAGACAAGTCCAACATTGCCCTCGAGGAGAAAGTGAAAACTGCAGATGCTGGAGATCAGAGTCGAGAGCGTGGTGTTGGAGAAGCTCAGCAGGTCAGGCAGCATCCAAGGGGCAGGAGAATCGCGTTTCGTGCATAAGCACTTGGCATTCGGCCATCGCTCCTTCAATCCCCCTGCGATGGCGCGTGAACTCACTGGTGCCTCCGCAGGTGGGAGGAGCAGGTGAATCCTTTCCGGCACTTACAGCAGGTGAATGGCCTCTCTCCGGTGTGGAGCCGCTGGTGGGTCAGCAGTGCAGCTGTCTGAGTGACCCCTCTCCCGCACATGGGGCACGTGAATGGCTTCTCTCCCTTGTGGACCCACTCGTGCGCCTGCAGATGGCAGATCCGACTGAAGCCCTTCCTGCACACTGAGCAGGTGAATGGCCTCTCCCGGTGTGAATGAGTCTGTGGGTTTCCAGCACGGATGGGGAAGGGAATCCTTTCCCACGGTCCCCACATTTCCACGGTTTCCCCATTGAAGGAGCTTTCCTTGTGTTTACTCTGGGTTTGAAATTACCAGTCTATCCCCACCGTGAGGGGTGAGATTTGATTCCCCTAAGCTGAGGAAATGGTTTGAAGCACTTTTCACAGTCAGCGCACTGAATCTCCCTCACTCGGGTGTCTCAGTATTCTTCCTGCCACACCAGCGTCCAAAATCTTTCAAGCAAACAGTCTTCTTGATTGGAATGGCTGCTGATATTCAAGGCCCAATGAATCAAGTGGCTCTGTCAGAAGTTGATGTATCATTTGCTTTCAGATTTCTTTCTGCACGTCTTCCTGCAAAGAAAAATCACAAATAAGTGATCACTGTCAGTACAGTTAAATGAACATAACATAGGTGGCAATTCCTGTAGATTGCCAGATGCCTGCTGATCACATATTATCCGGCCACAGAAACCTGAAAACCCTCATGCAGACAGATAGGCTTAGGTATGTATGGAGGAAAACTTCATTCCAGTGACAATAACATGGAACAAACTGCCTACAAAGATGCTGGAAATGGAGCTGAATCAAGGATATGAAAATGAAATGTTAAGACTGCTGGAGAAAAGAAAGGCAGTAAAATTGCTGAATGACTTCCTGCTGGCCTATTAAATAAAAAAATGACAAAAAAGGACGTAACTCCATTACTACATTAGAAGGTGAATAATAATTACAAAGAAACTTTTACAACAGCCAACAATATCAGATATACATCATATAGAACAAAGAACAAAGAAAATTTACAGCCCAGGAACAGGCCCTTCAAGCCTGAGCCGATCGAAATGTACTGTCTAAACCTGTTGGTCAATTCCTAAGTATTTGTATCCCTCTACTCCCCACCCCCTCATGCATCTATCCAGACTCATCTTAAATGAATCTACCGTGCCTGCCTCTACCACCTCTGCTGGCAACGCGTTCCAACCGCCCACCACCCTCTGTGTGAAGTAAAACTTACTTTCGCTTTGCATAAGTGCTGCCTTTGCTGCGTTCATTGTAATGGTAGCTCTGCCCCATCCTGATTCAGGAAGTCAGATCTCGTTGAACGAAACTGCTTTTGAGAAATTGGATTGGCCTTATGGTTTGCAGCACAAGGCAATGTAAGAAGCACGGGCTCGTCCGGGATTTGAACCCGGGATCTCTCGCACGTCCACGCAGTAGGAGGCCCGAAGTGAAAATCATACCCCTAACCAACGAGCCACAGGCCCCAGCGGCCCTGCCATTTTTTAACACGTGCCAATCCCTTAAATGCTGCTCAGATCCATGAGAATCTAACCTTTTAGTTGTGAACATGAGTAAGGAAACAATCCTTTTCGAGAGTGCAAACTGTACACGTGCCAAACTGAGTGAATACACAAGGAAAATAGTTTTAAGAGAGATAGAATGTATTTGAGCACCTTTGGAGCGTCTGCACCCTCCCTGGATTCACTCCAGTTGCTACAAGTGAACAGTGTTTTCACCCACCCCTACCTCTCCTCCCCCCTCGCTGCTGGAGGATGGTATTGGAAAGAGAGAGACATTGCTTTGCTCCAAGATACTGCCCAGAGAGAGGAAGTTTCACTCTGAAACTGACTGGGCTGCATCCGCATTGTGACGTCAACAATGGAGGCGGGCCGGACAGCTGTCCTGCAGTTGAGGCACGTGTGGAGGGGAGGACACTTTGCAAATCCCACTCTCCTCCAAGTCAATGAAGTTTGAGTCAAGCAAAGCAAGGGATTTAAATTTATTTTAGAAAACCTCCTTTGTGCCGTGGAAAAACTCCTGTCGCGGGAAACGCAGTATTGCAGATTCATAGTAACAGAAGCAGGAGGAGACCATTTGGTCAAGCCTGCTTCGTCATTCATTAAGATCA